>NC_090340.1:64227251-64369100 GCF_035084215.1 Heptranchias perlo | reverse complement strand
TCTTTTTTAAAATTCATATTAAATTCTAAGTCTGCAACAGCGGGCATTTTAAACGTTTAATAATTAGGAAAGGGACAAACTTCAAGAACTGGATTTGAAGAACTTTATTGAGTCTATACGAGGTTTTCCTGAAATTCTTCCTTTGTATCACAATTAGTGTCATTACTCCACCCTCCCCCCGCAAAATATACAGACTCCTTTATCTGGCCTGGCCGCGGGACTGAATCGGCCCATGAACATTTCCCCATGAACATTTCCCCATGGACATTTCTCCATTTCATTCTGTTGCTGTTTCTCAAGTCTTCTCTCTCCAGAATTCCCAGCTGCCCCCAACAAAGGGGTAAAAGGGGTGAGGGGGAAGCACTGTGCCAACACAGACTCGATGCCCATGGACCCTGTGAGGCACCACAGCCTACATCATGATATGGCCGAACATGTGGAGCAGGACTGGATTCAAGGTCACTGGACCAGGACTGGATTCAAGGTCACTGGACCAGGACTGGCACCGAATTCAAGGTCACTGGATCAGGACTGGCACCGGATTCAAGGTCACTGGACCAGGACTGGATTCAAGGTCACTGGATCAGGACTGGCACCGAATTCAAGGTCACTGGATCAGGACTGGCACCGAATTCAAGGTCACTGGATCAGGACTGGCACCGGATTCAAGGTCACTGGACCAGGACTGGCACCGGATTCAAGGTCACTGTATCAGGACTGGCACCGGATTCAAGGTCACTGTATCAGGACTGGCACCGGATTCAAGGTCACTGTATCAGGACTGGCACCGAATTCAAGGTCACTGGATCAGGACTGGCACCGGATTCAAGGTCACTGGACCAGGACTGGATTCAAGGTCACTGGATCAGGACTGGCACCGAATTCAAGGTCACTGGATCAGGACTGGCACCGAATTCAAGGTCACTGGATCAGGACTGGCACCGGATTCAAGGTCACTGGACCAGGACTGGCACCGGATTCAAGGTCACTGGATCAGGACTGGCACCGGATTCAAGGTCACTGTATCAGGACTGGCACCGGATTCAAGGTCACTGTATCAGGACTGGCACCGGATTCAAGGTCACTGGACCAGGACTGGCACCGGATTCAAGGTCACTGGATCAGGACTGGCACCGAATTCAAGGTCACTGGATCAGGACTGGCACCGAATTCAAGGTCACTGGATCAGGACTGGCACCGGATTCAAGGTCACTGGATCAGGACTGGCACCAGTAAAAGCTCCTGAGACCATGAAGTTAACAGGATTGGACAGAGAGCTGGGAGCGCAGACCCTTTGTGCAGAATACGGAGCCGTGGGCCATGCGGGGTCGAGGGTTAGGACAATGGCCCCTCGGGCCTGAGGCTCCATCGCTCTATGGAATCCGACTCGGCCGTCCAAACTTCCAGAGTTCGCTGAATTGAAGGAGTCTGAGTGGGGAGGGGAGGGGAGGGGGGGGGGGGACATGGAGCTTTGCCTCTCTGTCCCACAAAATCTTTAACAGAACCATCGGGGAAGAGTGGGCCAGTCTGGGAATCCAATCAAAAGCAGATTGTTGGCCTTGAAAGGGTTCAGGAAGGTGGGAGAGGACAACACGGGATGAGTTTGCTTTCGGGAATTTAAGTCGTGAGGTAATGTTAAGGAAGTGAGGTTTGTTCCCTTCAGAAAAGGGCAAACTTTGAGGTGATCTCATTGAAGGTTTCAGAACTCTGCAGGAAGTTGGCAAAACTGATCCAGGAAAAATTGTTCCCTGTGGAGTAAGATTCAAATTCCAGGGATCACACGTTAAAAATGAGGAAATTAGGAGTAAGATGGTAAATCGGGGGGAGCTTATTCACCCAGAGTGTGGGATTACAAGGAATGGCACTGAAGGGGACAATATTAATGGGGTTAGGGGCAAACTAGAGATGCTTCTGGAGAGAGACGGGATTGAAGGTTTTGGTGGATAGGTGGGATTGGGTTGGGGAGAAGGTGGGTAGGCGGGGTTCGGGGGAGAAGGTGGGTAGGCGGGTTTGGGGGAGAAGGTGGGTAGGCGGGGTTCGGGGAGGGAGAAGGTGGGTAGGCGGGGTTGGGTTGGGGAGAAGGTGGGTAGGCGGGGTTCGGGGGGGGAGAAGGTGGGTAGGCGGGGTTCGGGGGGGGAGAAGGTGGGTAGGCGGGGTTGGGTTGGGGAGAAGGTGGGTAGGCGGGGTTCGGGGGGGGGAGAAGGTGGGTGGGCGGGGTTGAGGGAGAAGGTGGGTAGGCGGGGTTCGGGGGGGGGAGAAGGTGGGTCGGCGGGGTTCGGGGGGGGAGAAGGTGGGTAGGCGGGGTTGGGGGAGAAGGTGGGTAGGCGGGTTTGGGGGAGAAGGTGGGTAGGCAGGGTTCGGGGGGGGAGAAGGTGGGTCGGCGGGGTTCGGGGGGGGAGAAGGTGGGTAGGCGGGGTTCGGGGGGGGGAGAAGGTGGGTAGGCGGGGTTCGGGGGGGGAGAAGGTGGGTAGGCGGGGTTCAGGGGGGGAGAAGGTGGGTAGGCGGGGTTCGGGGGGGAGAAGGTGGGTAGGCGGGGTTCGGGGGGGGAGAAGGTGGGTAGGCGGGGTTCGGGGGAGAAGGTGGGTAGGCGGGTTTGGGGGAGAAGGTGGGTAGGCAGGGTTCGGGGGGGGAGAAGGTGGGTAGGCGGGGTTCGGGGGGGGAGAAGGTGGGTAGGCGGGGTTGGGTTGGGGAGAAGGTGGGTCGGCGGGGTTCGGGGGGGGAGAAGGTGGGTAGGCGGGGTTGGGGGAGAAGGTGGGTAGGCGGGTTTGGGGGAGAAGGTGGGTAGGCAGGGTTCGGGGGGAGAGAAGGTGGGTCGGCGGGGTTCGGGGGGGGGAGAAGGTGGGTAGGCGGGGTTCGGGGGGGGGAGAAGGTGGGTAGGCGGGGTTCGGGGGGGGGAGAAGGTGGGTAGGCGGGGTTCGGGGGGGGGGAGAAGGTGGGTAGGCGGGGTTCGGGGGGGGGAGAAGGTGGGTAGGCGGGGTACGGGGGGGGAGAAGGTGGGTAGGCGGGGGGTTCGGGGGGGGAGAAGGTGGGTAGGCGGGGTTCGGGGGGGGAGAAGGTGGGTAGGCGGGGTTTGGGGGGGGAGAAGGTGGGTAGGCGGGGTTCGGGGGGGGGAGAAGGTGGGTAGGCGGGGTTCGGGGGGGGAGAAGGTGGGTAGGCGGGGTTCGGGGGGGGAGAAGGTGGGTAGGCGGGGTTCGGGCGGGGAGAAGGTGGGTGGGCGGGGTTCGGGGGGGGGAGAAGGTGGGGTGGGCGGGGTTCGGGGGGGGAGAAGGTGGGTGGGCGGGGTTCGGGGGGGGGAGAAGGTGGGTAGGCGGGGTTCGGGGGGGGGAGAAGGTGGGTAGGCGGGGTTCGGGGGGGGGAGAAGGTGGGTAGGCGGGGTTCGGGGGGGGGAGAAGGTGGGTAGGCGGGGTTCGGGGGGGGGAGAAGGTGGGTAGGCGGGGTTGGGGGAGAAGGTGGGTAGGCAGGGTTCGGGGGGGGGAAAAGGTGGGTAGGCGGGGTTGGGGGAGAAGGTGGGTAGGCGGGGTTCGGGAGGGGGAAAAGGTGGGTAGGCGGGTTTGGGGGAGAAGGTGGGTAGGCGGGGTTTGGGGGGGGAGAAGGTGGGTAGGCGGGGTTCGGGGGGGGAGAAGGTGGGTAGGCGGGGTTCGGGGGGTGGGAGAAGGTGGGTAGGCGGGGTTCGGGGGGTGGGAGAAGGTGGGTAGGCGGGGTTCGGGGGGAGAAGGTGGGTCGGCGGGGTTCGGGGGGGGGAGAAGGTGGGTAGGCGGGGTTCGGGGGGGGGAGAAGGTGGGTAGGCGGGGTTCGGGGGGGGGGAGAAGGTGGGTAGGCGGGGTTCGGGGGGGGGAGAAGGTGGGTAGGCGGGGTTCGGGGGGGGAGAAGGTGGGTAGGCGGGGTACGGGGGGGGAGAAGGTGGGTCGGCGGGGTTCGGGGGGGGAGAAGGTGGGTAGGCGGGGTTGGGGGAGAAGGTGGGTAGGCGGGTTTGGGGGAGAAGGTGGGTAGGCAGGGTTCGGGGGGAGAGAAGGTGGGTCGGCGGGGTTCGGGGGGGGGAGAAGGTGGGTAGGCGGGGTTCGGGGGGGGGGAGAAGGTGGGTAGGCGGGGTTCGGGGGGGGGGAGAAGGTGGGTAGGCGGGGTTCGGGGGGGGGAGAAGGTGGGTAGGCGGGGTTCGGGGGGGGAGAAGGTGGGTAGGCGGGGTACGGGGGGGGAGAAGGTGGGTAGGCGGGGTTCGGGGGGGGAGAAGGTGGGTAGGCGGGGTTCGGGGGGGGAGAAGGTGGGTAGGCGGGGTTTGGGGGGGGAGAAGGTGGGTAGGCGGGGTTCGGGGGGGGGAGAAGGTGGGTAGGCGGGGTTCGGGGGGGGAGAAGGTGGGTAGGCGGGGTTCGGGGGGGGAGAAGGTGGGTAGGCGGGGTTCGGGCGGGGAGAAGGTGGGTGGGCGGGGTTCGGGGGGGGGAGAAGGTGGGTGGGCGGGGTTCGGGGGGGGAGAAGGTGGGTGGGCGGGGTTCGGGGGGGGAGAAGGTGGGTAGGCGGGGTTCGGGGGGGGGGAGAAGGTGGGTAGGCGGGGTTCGGGGGGGGGAGAAGGTGGGTAGGCGGGGTTCGGGGGGGGGGAGAAGGTGGGTAGGCGGGGTTCGGGGGGGGGAGAAGGTGGGTAGGCGGGGTTGGGGGAGAAGGTGGGTAGGCAGGGTTCGGGGGGGGGAAAAGGTGGGTAGGCGGGGTTGGGGGAGAAGGTGGGTAGGCGGGGTTCGGGAGGGGGAAAAGGTGGGTAGGCGGGTTTGGGGGAGAAGGTGGGTAGGCGGGGTTTGGGGGGGGAGAAGGTGGGTAGGCGGGGTTCGGGGGGGGAGAAGGTGGGTAGGCGGGGTTCGGGGGGGGGAGAAGGTGGGTAGGCGGGGTTCGGGGGGGGGGAAAAGGTGGGTAGGCGGGGTTCGGGGGGTGGGAGAAGGTGGGTAGGCGGGGTTCGGGGGGTGGGAGAAGGTGGGTAGGCGGGGTTCGGGGGGAGAAGGTGGGTAGGCGGGGTTCGGGGGGGGGACAAGGTGGGTAGGCGGGGTTCGGGGGGGGGAGAAGGTGGGTAGGCGGGGTTCGGGGGGGGGGGGAGAAGGTGGGTAGGCGGGGTTCGGGGGAGAGAAGGTGGGTAGGCGGGGTTCGGGGGGGGGAGAAGGTGGGTAGGCGGGGTTCGGGGGGGGGAGAAGGTGGGTAGGCGGGGTTCGGGGGGGGGAGAAGGTGGGTAGGCGGGGTTCGGGGGGGGGGGGGAGAAGGCGGGTAGGCGGGGTTCGAGGGGGGAGAAGGTGGGTAGGCGGGGTTCGGGGGGGGAGAAGGTGGGTAGGCGGGGTTGGGGGAGAAGGTGGGTAGGCAGGGTTCGGGGGGGGGAAAAGGTGGGTAGGCGGGGTTCGGGAGGGGGAAAAGGTGGGTAGGCGGGGTTGGGGGAGAAGGTGGGTAGGCAGGGTTCGGGGGGGGGAAAAGGTGGGTAGGCGGGTTTGGGGGAGAAGGTGGGTAGGCGGGGTTGGGGGAGAAGGTGGGTAGGCGGGGTTCGAGGGGGGAGAAGGTGGGTAGGCGGGGTTGGGTGGGCAGGTGGGTAGGCGGGGTTGGGGGAGAAGGTGGGTAGGCGGGGTTCGGGAGGGGGAAAAGGTGGGTAGGCGGGTTTGGGGGAGAAGGTGGGTAGGCGGGGTTCGAGGGGGGAGAAGGTGGGTAGGCGGGGTTCGGGGGGGGAGAAGGTGGGTAGGCGGGGTTCGGGGGGGGGAGAAGGTGGGTAGGCGGGGTTCGGGGGGGGAGAAGGTGGGTAGGCGGGGTTCGGGGGGGGGGGGAGAAGGTGGGTAGGCGGGGTTCGGGGGGGGGGAGAAGGTGGGTAGGCGGGGTTCGGGGGGGGCGAGAAGGTGGGTAGGCGGGGTTCGGGGGGGGGAGAAGGTGGGTAGGCGGGGTTCGGGGGGGGGAGAAGGTGGGTAGGCGGGGTTCGGGGGGGGGGGGTCGAAGGTGGGTAGGCGGGGTTCGGGGGGGGAGAAGGTGGGTAGGCGGGGTTCGGGGGGGGAGAAGGTGGGTAGGCGGGGTTGGTCAAACAGTGCACCGAGTTGAAGTTTGAAGTGTCCTGATTGTTGACACTGCGGGGACAGAGCGGGGATCTTGCTTACGCTGTATTGGCTAGTCCATAATGTTAACTGTAATTCAAGCTTGGATCAGATCAGTCCTTCAGGCTGAGGGAAATCGAAAAGATCCCAAACAGGGCCCAGTCGGTCTGATGCTCTCGATCCCGGACTCTCCCAGCTTCCTTCCGGCGGTTAGATGGACTTCTCCATAAGCTCTACTGGACTCTACCGATTTGATCCCTAAACGGAAAATGTCAGAATATCTGCGTCTTCAGCAAATCTTTTTTTTTTCCTTTTTGTTTTTGGCAAAACCGTTGCTACTGTCCTTGTTGGTCACGGTTTGGTGACAGCTGGTCGGCAGTAGGTCTTGGGGCTCGTTCCAGGCCCAATCCGGGGTCAGCTATGCATTCCGGAACTTTCTGTTTGGATTTGGGGGCAGATGAAGTTGCCCATTTTCTTCCGGAGTTTCCTCTTGTGGGTAAACGACAAAACAGAACTTCTGTCCAGAAAACGTAGTTGATTCTGAAAAATGACAACACATGGACCTGGGGTCAGCAGCAGGAAAGATTGTTGTGCTTAAAGTTTTCATCGACACTCTGTATTTTACTGGTACAGAGCTGCAACAATGGGCTCTTACTGCTTTATACCAATCTTACTGCTTTCCTTTTTCTCTAAGTTTCTCTCCTTTCCTTAAAGAGGGTGATCTAATCGAGGGGTTTAAGATGATTAAAGGATTTGATAGGGTCGATAGAGAGAAACTATTTCTCTGGTGGGGGGAGTCCAGGACAAGGGGGCAGAACCTTAAAATTAGAGCCAGGCCGTTCAGGGATGAAATCAGAAGGCACTTCTTCACACAAAGGAACATGGGGAGGCCATTCAGCCCTCGAGCCTATTCCACCATTCTATTCGATCACGGCTGATCTGTATCTCAACTCCATTTTCCTGTCTTTGCTCCATTTCCCTCGATACCCTTACCCAATAAAATCTATCGATTTCAGTCTTGAAAGCTCCAATTGACCCCCAGCATCAACAGCCTTTTGGGGGAGAGAGTGCTCTTTGTGTGAAAAAGTGATTTCAGTTTTGTACCTGAACGGCCTCTCTCTAATTTTAAGATGATGCCTCTTGGTTTGGCCTCCCCCACCAGAGGAAATTTTCAAGACTGAGATCGATAGATTTTTATTGGGTGAGGGAATCGAGGGATATGGAGCAAAGGCGGAGTTGAGGTACAGATCATCCGTGATCCAATTGAATGGAGGACAAGGTGTGAGGGGCTGAATGGCCTCCTCCTGTTCCTATGTTCCTGAAGCCGAGGGAGCGCCGCGCTGTCGGAGGGTCCGCGCCGAGGGAGCGCCGCGCTGTCGGAGGGTCCGCGCCGAGGGAGCGCCGCGCTGTCGGAGGGTCCGCGCCGAGGGAGCGCCGCGCCGTCGGAGGGTCCATTTTCGGATGAAACATTAAACCGGATGAAGCATTTGCTGGGGGACAGTTACACAGAAAGAAAGACTTGCAATTCTATAGTGCCTTTCACGACTTCAGGACATCCAAAAGTGTTTTACAGCCAATGAATTATTTTTGAAGTTTAGTCACTGTTGTGATGTAGGAAATGCAGCAGCCAATTTACTCACAGCAAGATCCCACAAACAGCAACAAGATAATGACCAGATAATCTGTTTCAGTGATGTTGGTTGTGGGATAAATATTGGCCCAAGACCTCGGTGAGAACTCCCCCCTGCTCTCCTTCAAAATAGTGGCCGTGAGATCTTTTTACATCCACCTGAGAGGGCAGATGGGGCCTCGGTTTAATGTTTCATCCCAAAATGGACCCTCCGAAAGCGCGGCGCTCCCTCAGCACGGCCCCTCCGACAGCACGGCCCCTCCGACAGCGCGGCGCTCCGACAGCACGGCCCCTCCGACAGCACGGCCCCTCCGACCAGCGCGGTGCTCCCTCAGCACGGACCCTCCGACAGCGCGGCGCTCCGACAGCACGGCCCCTCCGACAGCACGGCCCCTCCGACAGCGCGGTGCTCCCTCAGCACGGACCCTCCGACAGCGCGGCGCGCCCTCCGACAGCACGGCGCTCCCTCAGCACGGACCCTCCGACAGCGCGGCGCTCCCTCAGCACGGACCCTCCGACAGCGCGGCGCTCCCTCAGAACGGCCCCTCCGACAGCACGGCCCCTCCGACAGCGCGGCGCTCCCTCAGCACGGCCCCTCCGACAGCACGGCCCCTCCGACAGCACGGCCCCTCCGACAGCGCGGCGCTCCCTCAGCACGGCCCCTCCGACAGCACGGCCCCTCCGACAGCGCGGCGCTCCCTCAGCACGGCCCCTCCGACAGCGCGGCCCCTCCGACAGCGCGGCGCTCCCTCAGCACGGCCCCTCCGACAGCGCGGCGCTCCCTCAGCACGGCCCCTCCGACAGCGCGGCGCTCCCTCAGCACGGCCCCTCCGACAGCACGGCCCCTCCGACAGTGCAGCGCTCCCACTGCCCGGGAGTGTCAGCTTGGATTATGGGCTCAAGTCTCTGGAGTGGGACTTGAACCCACGACATTTTGATCCTTTGACCGAGAGGGGGGAGAATGGAATATTCTAACGGGGCTGTTGCTGGGAACTCCCTTGGGGCCGGCACAAAGGGAATCTCGGCCCACTGGGCAATTGGGAGCTGCAGAGCTGCACTTCCCTGAACCAGCCAGCAGATGGCAACTGAAACTTGGATGTAGATCCTGAACTGCTCTGGGCCCAACTCCGGACCGGCCCCGGTGCGGTTACGGTGGGCCCCGGCCCCGGTCCGGTTACGGTGGGCCCCGGCCCCGGTGCGGTTACTGTGGGCCCCGGCCCCGGTGCGGTTACGGTGGGCCCCGGCCCCGGTGCGGTTACTGTGGGCCCCGGCCCCGGTGCGGTTACTGTGGGCCCCGGCCCCGGTGCGGTTACTGTGGGCCCCGGCCCCGGTGCGGTTACTTTGGGCCCCGGCCCCGGTGCGGTTACGGTGGGCCCCGGCCCCGGTGCGGTTACTGTGGGCCCCGGCCCCGGTGCGGTTACTGTGGGCCCCGGCCCCGGTGCGGTTACTGTGGGCCCCGGCCCCGGTGCGGTTACTGTGGGCCCCGGCCCCGGTGCGGTTACTGTGGGCCCCGCCCCGGTGCGGTTACGGTGGGCCCCGGCCCCGGTGCGGTTACTGTGGGCCCCGGCCCCGGTGCGGTTACTGTGGGCCCCGGCCCCGGTGCGGTTACGCTGGTCCCCGGCCCCGGTGCGGTTACTGTGGGCCCCGGCCCCGGTGCGGTTACGCTGGGCCCCGGCCCCGGTGCGGTTACGCTGGGCCCCGGCCCCGGTGCGGTTACTGTGGGCCCCGGCCCCGGTGCGGTTACTGTGGGCCCCGGCCCCGGTGCGGTTACTGTGGGCCCCGGCCCCGGTGCGGTTACGGTGGGCCCCGGCCCCGGTGCGGTTACGGTGGGCCCCGGTGCGGTTACGGTGGGCCCCGGCCCCGGTGCGGTTACGGTGGGCGCCGGCCCCGATGCGGTTACGGTGGGCCCCGGCCCCGGTGCGGTTACTGTGGGCCCCGGCCCCGGTGCGGTTACTGTGGGCCCCGGCCCCCGGTGCGGTTACTGTGGGCCCCGGCCCCGGTGCGGTTACTGTGGGCCCCGGCCCCGGTGCGGTTACTGTGGGCCCCGGCCCCGGTGCGGTTACTGTGGGCCCCGGCCCCGGTGCGGTTACTGTGGGCCCCGGCCCCGGTGCGGTTACTGTGGGCCCCGGCCCCGGTGCGGTTACTGTGGGCCCCGGCCCCGGTGCGGTTACGGTGGGCCCCGGCCCCGGTGCGGTTACTGTGGGCCCCGGCCCCCGGTGCGGTTACTGTGGGCCCCGGCCCCGGTGCGGTTACTGTGGGCCCCGGCCCCGGTGCGGTTACTGTGGGCCCCGGCCCCGGTGCGGTTACGCTGGGCCCCGGCCCCGGTGCGGTTACGCTGGGCCCCGGCCCCGGTGCGGTTACGCTGGGCCCCGGCCCCGGTGCGGTTACTGTGGGCCCCGGCCCCGGTGCGGTTACTGTGGGCCCCGGCCCCGGTGCGGTTACTGTGGGCCCCGGCCCCGGTGCGGTTACTGTGGGCCCCGGCCCCGGTGCGGTTACTGTGGGCCCCGGCCCCGGTGCGGTTACTGTGGGCCCCGGCCCCGGTGCGGTTACGGTGGGCCCCGGCCCCGGTGCGGTTACGGTGGGCCCCGGTGCGGTTACGGTGGGCCCCGGCCCCGGTGCGGTTACGGTGAGCGCCGGCCCCGGTGCGATTACGGTGGGCCCCGGCCCCGGTGCGGTTACTGTGGGCCCCGGCCCCGGTGCGGTTACTGTGGGCCCCGGCCCCGGTGCGGTTACTGTGGGCCCCGGCCCCGGTGCGGTTACTGTGGGCCCCGGCCCCGGTGCGGTTACTGTGGGCCCCGGCCCCGGTGCGGTTACTGTGGGCCCCGGCCCCGGTGCGGTTACTGTGGGCCCCGGCCCCGGTGCGGTTACTGTGGGCCCCGGCCCCGGTGCGGTTACTGTGGGCCCCGGCCCCGGTGCGGTTACTGTGGGCCCCGGCCCCGGTGCGGTTACGCTGGGCCCCGGCCCCGGTGCGGTTACGCTGGGCCCCGGCCCCGGTGCGGTTACTGTGGGCCCCGGCCCCGGTGCGGTTACTGTGGGCCCCGGCCCCGGTGCGGTTACTGTGGGCCCCGGCCCCGGTGCGGTTACTGTGGGCCCCGGCCCCGGTGCGGTTACGGTGGGCCCCGGTGCGGTTACGGTGGGCCCCGGTGCGGTTACGGTGGGCCCCGGCCCCGGTGCGGTTACGGTGAGCGCCGGCCCCGGTGCGGTTACGGTGGGCCCCGGCCCCGGTGCGGTTACTGTGGGCCCCGGCCCCGGTGCGGTTACTGTGGGCCCCGGCCCCGGTGCGGTTACTGTGGGCCCCGGCCCCGGTGCGGTTACTGTGGGCCCCGGCCCCGGTGCGGTTACTGTGGGCCCCGGCCCCGGTGCGGTTACTGTGGGCCCCGGCCCCGGTGCGGTTACTGTGGGCCCCGGCCCCGGTGCGGTAACGGTGGGCCTCGGTTACTGTGGGCCCCGGCCCCGGTGCGGTTACTGTGGGCCCCGGCCCCGGTGCGGTTACTGTGGGCCCCCGGTGCGGTTACTGTGGGCCCCGGCCCCCGGGTTGCGGTTACTGTGGGCCCCGGCCCCGGTGCGGTTACTGTGGGCCACGGCCCCGGTGCGGTTAGTGTGGGCCCCGGCCCCGGTCCGGTTACGGTGGGCCCCGGCCCCGGTGCGGTTACCGCGGGCCCCGGCGCGAGTTACTGTGGGCCCCGGCCCCGGTGCGGTTACTGTGGGCCCCGGCCCCCGGTGCGTGTTACTGTGGGCCCCCGGCCCCGGTGCGGGTTACGGTGGGCCCCGGCCCCGGTGCGGTTACGGTGGGCCCCGGCCCCGGTGCGGATACGGTGGGCCCCGGCCCCGGTGCGGTTACTGTGGGCCCCGGCCCCGGTGCGGTTACTGTGGGCCCCGGCCCCGGTGCGGTTACTGTGGGCCCCGGTGCGGTTACTGTGGGCCCCGGTGCTGTTACTGTGGGCCGCGGCCCCGGTGCGGTTACGGTGGACCCCGGTCCCGGTGCGGTTACGGTAGACCCCGGTCCCGGTGCGGTTACGGTGGGCCCCGGTCCCGGTGCGGTTACGGTGGGCCCCGGCCCCGGTGCGGTTACGGTGGGCCCCGGCCCCGGTCCGGTTACCGTGGGCCCGGGCCCCGGTGCGGTTCCCGTGGGCCCCGGCCCCGGTGCGGTTACCGTGGGCCCCGGCCCCGGTGCGGTTACCGTGGGCCCCGGCCCCCGGTGCGGTTACCGCGGGCCCCGGCCCCGGTGCGGTTACCGCGGGCCCCGGGCCCCGGTGCGGTTACCGCGGGGCCCCGGCCCCGGTGCGGTTACCGCGGGCCCCGGCCCCCGGTTGCGGTTACCGCGGGCCCCGGCCCCGGTGCGGTTACCCGCGGGGCCCCGTCCCCCGGTGCGGTTACCGCGGGCCCCGTCCCCGGTGCGGTTACCGCGGGCCCCGTCCCCGGTGCGGTTACCGCGGGCCCCGTCCCCGGTGCGGTTACCGCGGGCCCCGTCCCCGGTGCGGTTACCGCGGGCCCCCGTCCCCGGTGCGGTTACCGCGGGGCCCCGTCCCCGGTGCGGTTACCGCGGGCCCCGTCCCCGGTGCGGGTTACCGCGGGCCCCGTTCCCCCGGTGCGGTTACCGCGGGCCCCGGCGCGGTTACTGTGGGCCCCGGCCCCGGTGCGGTTACCGCGGGGCCCCGGCGCGGGTTACTGTGGGCCCCGGCCCCGGTGCGGTTACTGTGGGCCCCGGTGCGGTTACTGTGGGCCCCGGCCCCGGTGCGGTTACTGTGGGGCCCCGGCCCCGGTGCGGGTTACTGTGGGCCCCGGCCCCGGTGCGGTTACTTTGGGCCCCGGCCCCGCTGCGGTTACTGTGGGCCCCGGTGCGGTGACTGTGGGCCCCGGCCCCGGTGCGGTTACGGTGGGCCGCGGCCCCGGTGCGGTTACTGTGGGCCCCGGCCCCGGTGCGGTTACTGTGGGCCCCGGCCCCGGTGCGGTTACTGTGGGCCCCGGCCCCGGTGCGGGTTACTGTGGGCCCCGGCCCCGGTGCGGTTACTGTGGGCCCCGGCCCCGGTGCGGTTACTGTGGGCCCACGGCCCCGGTGCGGTTACTGTGGGCCCCGGCCCCGGTGCGGTTACTGTGGGCCTCGGCCCCCGGTGCGGTTACTGTGGGCCCCGGACCCCGGTGCGGTTACTGTGGGCCCCGGCGCGGTTACTGTGGGCCCCGGCCCCGGTCCGGTTACGGTGGGCCCCGGCCCCGGTCCGGTTACGGTGGGGGCCCCGGCCCCGGTGCGGTTACTGTGGGCCCCGGCCCCGGTGCGGTTACTGTGGGCCCCCGGCCCCGGTGCGGTTACTGTGGGCCCCGGCCCCGGTGCGGGTAACGGTGGGCCGCGGCCCCGGTGCGGTTACTGTGGGCCGCGGCCCCGGTGCGGTTACTGTGGGCCGCGGCCCCGGTGCGGTTACTGTGGGCCGCGGCCCCCGGTGCGGTTTACTGTGGGGCCGCGGGCCCCGGTGCGGTTACTGTGGGGCCCCGGCCCCGGTGCGGTTTACTGCGGGCCCCGGCCCCGGTGCGGTTACTGCGGGCCCCGGCCCCGGTGCGGTTACTGCGGGCCCCCGGCCCCGGTGCGGTTACTGCGGGCCCCGGCCCCCGGTGCGGTTACTGCGGGCCCCCGGCCCCGTGTGCGGTTACTGCGGGCCCCGGCCCCGGTGCGGTTACTGCCGAGGCCCCCGGCCTCGGTGCGGTTACTGCGGGCCCCGGCCCCGGTGCGGTTACTGCGGGCCGCGGCCCCGGTGCGGGTTACTGCGGGCCGCGGCCCCCGGTGCGGTTACTGCGGGCCGCGGCCCCGGTGTGCGGTTACTGCGGGCCCCCGGCCCCGGGTGCGGTTACCGCGGGCCCCGGCCCCGGTGCGGTTACTGTGGGCCCCGGTGCGGTTACTGTGGGCCCCCGGTGCGGTTACTGTGGGCCCCGGTGCAGGTTACTGTGGGCCCCGGTGCAGTTACGGTGGGGCCCCGGCCCCGGCGCGGTTACTGTGGGCCCCGGCCCCGGCGCGGTTACTGTGGGCCCCGGCCCCGGCGCGGTTACTGTGGGCCCCGGCCCCGGTGCGGTTACTGTGGGCCCCGGCCCCGGTGCGGGTTACTTTGGGCCCCGGCCCCGTGCGGTTACTGTGGGCCGCGGCCCCGGTGCGGTTACTTTGGGCCCCGGCCCCGGTGCGGTTACTGTGGGGCCCCGGCCCCCGGTGCGGTTACTGTGGGCCCCGGCCCCGGTGCGGTTACTGTGGGCCGCGGCCCCCGGTGCGGTTACTGTGGGCCCCCGGCCCCCGGTGCGGTTACTGTGGGCCCCGGCCCCGGTGCGGTTACTGTGGGCCCCGGTGCGGTTACTGTGGGCCCCGGCCCCGGGTGCGGTTACTTTGGGCCCCCGGCCCCGGTTCGGTTACTGTGGGCCCCGGCCCCGGTGCGGTTACTGTGGGCCGCGGCCCCGGTGCGGTTACTGTGGGCCCCGGTGCGGTTACTGTGGGCCCCGGCCCCGGTGCGGTTTACTGTGGGCCCCGGCCCCGGTGCGGTTACTGTGGGCCCCGGCCCCGGTGCGGTTACTGTGGGCCCCGGCCCCGGGTCCGGTTACGGTGGGCCCCGGCCCCGGTGCGGTTACGGTGGGCCCCGGCCCCAGGGTGCGGTTACTGTGGGCCCCGGCCCCGGTGCGGTTACTGTGGGCCCCGGCCCCGGTGCGGTTACTGTGGGCCCCGGCCCCGGTGCGGTTACTGTGGGCCCCGGCCCCCGGTGCGGTTACTGTGGGCCCCGGCCCCGGTGCGGTTACTGTGGGCCCCTGGCCCCGGTGGGTCGGTTACGGGGGGGTTCTGGGGCCCCGGCCCCGGTGCGGTTACTGTGGGCCCCGGCCCCGGTGCGGGTTACTGTGGGCCCCGGCCCCGGTGCGGTTACTGTGGGCCCCCGGCCCCGGTGCGGTTTACTGTGGGCCCCGGTGGCGGGTTACGGTGGGCCCCGGCCCCGGTGCGGTTACGGTGGGCCCGGCCCCGGTGCGGTTACTGTGGGCCCCGGCCCCGGTGCGGTTACGGTGGGCCCCGGCCCCCGGTGCGGTTACTGTGGGCTGCGGCCCTCAATCCAAATGTTAAACTGTCCACGGTGGCTATGTGGCCAGTGGCTTCAAATGGAACTTGTTCTGAGGGCCATTCTCAGTCAACTTGAACAATAGGAGAATATTTTTTGTAACCGATTCGAGGCCCAAAGCCCAGACTGATCCCAAGTGTAAAAGGGGATGGGTGATGAAGCTGTAATATCTCAGTCGCTCCTTCACCGTCACCGGGGCAACAATCTGGGCTTTGGTGGAGAGTGAGGGGACCAGATTTCCTCTGTTTCACAGCTCAGTATTTCTGTTCCACTCGTCGCCTGCTAATGGTGGACGTTTTGTCAAAATGGGCACAGCATTTCTCTGTTAAATCTCATTTCCCATTTGCTTTAAATCCTTCAGCGAGTTGTTAACCTCAGGCTCTGTATCTATTGCCCCAACAGTTTCACTGTCACTGTCATCAAACATGTTTATAGTCAACGACGTCTCTCACCTATCAAATCATCAAAATACTTTGGCTTCTTGTTCCATTGGATCCCGAGCAGGTAGACGGGAACACCTGTCAGTATGATGACCAGGGCAGTGCCACACACCACCGGCTCGGAGTAGAAGCTGAACACAAGCAGGAAAGCCCAGAACAAGAGGTAAACGATCGGGAACAGGAGATTCACCTGGAGAACAAGGAACGGAGAAACTCAGACTGAAATCAGGGTCATCAAAGCAATGCTCAATGCTGAGAGACACAGACTGACAGAGAGAGAGACACACAGACTGACAGAGAGAGAGAGACACAGACTGACAGAGAGAGAGAGACACAGACTGACAGAGAGAGAGAGACTCAGGACTGACAGAGAGAGAGAGACTCAGACTGACAGAGAGAGAGAGACTCAGACTGACAGAGAGAGAGAGACTCAGACTGACAGAGAGAGAGAGACTCAGACTGACAGAGAGAGAGAGACTCAGACAGAGAGAGAGACTCAGACAGAGAGAGAGACACAGACAGAGAGAGAGACACAGACAGAGAGAGAGACACAGACAGAGAGAGAGAAGAGAGAGACACAGACAGAGAGAGAGACACAGACAGAGAGAGAGACACAGACAGAGAGAGAGACACAGACAGAGAGAGAGACACAGACAGAGAGAGAGACACAGACAGAGAGAGAGACACAGACAGAGAGAGAGACACAGACAGAGAGAGAGACACAGACAGAGAGAGAGACACAGACAGAGAGAGAGACACAGACAGAGAGAGAGACACAGACAGAGAGAGAGACACAGACAGAGAGAGAGACACAGACAGAGAGAGAGACACAGACAGAGAGAGAGACACAGACAGAGAGAGAGACACAGACAGAGAGAGAGACACAGGACAGAGAGAGAGACACACAGAGACACAGACAGAGAGAGACACAGACAGAGAGAGAGACACAGACAGAGAGAGAGACACAGACAGAGAGAGAGACACAGACAGAGAGAGAGACACAGACAGAGAGAGAGACACAGACAGAGAGAGAGACACAGACAGAGAGAGAGACACAGACAGAGAGAGAGACACAGACAGAGAGAGAGACACAGACAGAGAGAGAGACACAGACAGAGAGAGAGACACAGACAGAGAGAGAGACACAGACAGAGAGAGAGACACAGACAGAGAGAGAGAGACACAGACAGAGAGAGAGACACAGACAGAGAGAGAGACACAGACAGAGAGAGAGAGACACAGACAGAGAGAGAGAGAGACTGACAGAGAGAGAGAGAGAGACTGACAGAGAGAGAGAGAGACTGACAGAGAGAGAGAGAGACTGACAGAGAGAGAGAGAGACTGACAGAGAGAGAGAGAGACTGACAGAGAGAGAGAGAGACTGACAGAGAGAGAGAGAGACTGACAGAGAGAGAGAGAGACTGACAGAGAGAGAGAGAGACTGACAGAGAGAGAGAGAGACTGACAGAGAGAGAGAGAGACTGACAGAGAGAGAGAGAGACTGACAGAGAGAGAGAGAGACTGACAGAGAGAGAGAGAGACTGACAGAGAGAGAGAGAGACTGACAGAGAGAGAGAGAAGACTGACAGAGAGAGAGAGAGACTGACAGAGAGAGAGAGAGACTGACAGAGAGAGATGAGAGACTGACAGAGAGAGAGAGAGACTGACAGAGAGAGAGAGAGACTGACAGAGAGAGAGAGAGACTGACAGAGAGAGAGAGAGACTGACAGAGAGAGAGAGAGACTGAACAGAGAGAGAGAGAGACTGACAGAGAGAGAGAGAGACTGACAGAGAGAGAGAGAGACTGACAGAGAGAGAGAGAGACTGACAGAGAGAGAGAGACTGACAGAGAGAGAGAGAGACTGACAGAGAGAGAGAGAGACTGACAGATGAGAGAGAGAGACTGACAGAGAGAGAGAGAGACTGACAGAGAGAGAGAGAGACTGACAGAGAGAGAGAGAGACTGACAGAGAGAGAGAGAGACCTGACAGAGAGAGAGAGAGACTGACAGAGAGAGAGAGAGACTGACAGAGAGAGAGAGAGACTGACAGAGAGAGAGAGAGACTGACAGAGAGAGAGAAGACTGACAGAGAGAGAGAGAGACTGACAGAGAGAGAGAGAGACTGACAGAGAGAGAGAGACTGACAGAGAGAGACTCAGACGACTGAGAGAGACTCAGACTGACAGAGAGAGAGAGAGACTCAGACTGACAGAGAGAGAGACTGACAGAGAGAGAGAGAGACTCAGACAGACTGAAACTGCACCACAGAAACAGGCCATTCGGCCCACTGGTCTATCCCGGTGTTTATGCTCCACACGAGCCTCCTCCCTCCCTACTTCATCTCACCCTATCAGCATATCCTTCTATTCCTTTCTCCTCATGTTTATTCAGCTTCCCCTTAAATGTATCCGACACTATTCCCCTCAACTACTCCTTGTGGCAGTGAGTTCCACATTCTCACCACTCTCTGGGTAAAGATTTATATTGATGGTCTCTAGTTCTGGACTCCCCCACAAATAGAAACATTTTCTCCACGTCTACCCTATCAAACCCTTTCATTACCTTAAAGACCTCGATCAGGTCACCCTCAGCCTTCTCTTTTCTAGAGAAAAGAGCCCCAGCCTGTTCAGCCTTTCTGATAAGGATATCCTCCCAGTTCTGGTATCATCCTTGTGAATCTTTTTTACATCTTCTCCAATGCCTCTATATTTTTCTATAATATGGAGACCAGAACTATGCACAGTACTCCAAGTGTGGAGAGAGGGAGAGGGAGAGGGGGAGAGAGGGGCAGACGGGGGGGGTGGGGAGGGAGGGAGGGAGAGAGAGAGAGAGGGGCAGACGGAGAGAGAGAGAGGGGCAGACGGAGAGAGAGAGAGAGGGGCAGACGGAGAGAGAGAGAGAGGGGCAGACGGAGAGAGAGAGAAGGGGCAGACGGAGAGAGAGAGAGAGGGGCAGACGGAGAGAGAGAGAGAGGGCGAGACGGAGAGAGAGAGAGGGGGCAGACGGAGAGAGAGAGAGAGAGGGGCAGACGGAGAGAGAGAGAGAGGGGCAGACGGAGAGAGAGAGAGAGAGGGGCAGACGGAGAGAGAGAGAGAGAGGGGCAGACGGAGAGAGAGAGAGAGAGGGGCAGACGGAGAGAGAGAGAGAGGGGCAGACGGAGAGAGAGAGAGAGGGGCAGACGGAGAGAGAGAGAGAGGGGCAGACGAGAGAGAGAGAGAGAGGGGCAGACGAGAGAGAGAGAGAGGGGCAGACGGAGAGAGAGAGAGGGGCAGACGACGGAGAGAGAGAGAGGGGCAGACGGAGAGAGAGAGAGAGGGGCAGACGGAGAGAGAGAGAGGGCAGACGGAGAGAGAGAGAGGGGCAGACGGAGAGAGAGAGAGGGGCAGACGGAGAGAGAGAGAGAGGGCAGGACGGAGAGAGAGAGAGGGGCAGACGGGAGAGAGAGAGAGGGGCAGACGGGAGAGAGAGAGGGGCAGACGAGAGAGAGAGAGAGGGCAGACGAGAGAGAGAGAGAGGGGCAGACGGAGAGAGAGAGAGAGAGGGGCAGACGGAGAGAGAGAGAGAGAGGGGCAGACGGAGAGAGAGAGAGAGAGGGGCAGACGGAGAGAGAGAGAGAGAGGGGCAGACGGGAGAGAGAGAGAGGGGGCAGACGGAGAGAGAGAGAGGGGCAGACGGAGAGAGGGAGAGGGAGAGAAGAGGGCAGACGGGGAGAGAGAGAGAGGGGCAGACGGGAGAGAGAGAGAGAGGGGCAGACGGGAGAGAGAGAGAGAGAGGGGCAGACGGGGAGAGAGAGAGAGGGGCAGACGGGGAGAGAGAGGGGCAGACGGGGAGAGAGAGAGAGAGGGGCAGACGGGGAGACAGACAGGTTTGTAGAGCGCCATAACAACAACAGCAACGTGCAATGATCAGATAATTGGCAAATGAACTAGAGGTGAGATGAGGGGAAATGTTTTCATGCAGCGAGTTGTGAATGATCTGGAAGGGCGGTGGAAGCAGATTCAACAATAACTTTCAAAAGGGAATTGAATATATACTTCAAAAGGAGCCAGCACAGGCATCATAGAAGTTTACAACATGGAAACAGGCCCTTCGGCCCAACATGTCCATGTCGCCCAGTTTATACCACTAAGCTAGTCCCAATTGCCTGCACTTGGCCCATATCCCTCTATACCCATCTTACCCATGTAACTGTCCAAATGCTTTTTAAAAGACAAAATTGTACCCGCCTCTACTACTGCCTCTGGCAGCTCGTTACAGACACTCACCACCTTTGAGTGAAAAAAATTGCCCCTCTCTGGACCCTTTTGGATCTCTCCCCTCTCACCTTAAATCTATGCCCCCTCGTTATAGACTCCCCTACCTTTGGAAAAGATTTTGACTATCGACCTTATCTATGCCCCTCATTATTTTATAGACTTCTATAAGATCACCCCTAAACCTCCTACTCTCCAGGGAAAAAAGTCTCAGTCTATCCAACCTCTCCCTATAAGTCAAACCATCAAGTCCCGGTAGCATCCCCAGTAAATCTTTTCTGCACTCTTTCTAGTTTAATAATATCCTTTCTATAATAGGGTGACCAGAACTGTACACAGTATTCCAAGTGTGGCCTTACTAATGTCTTGTACAACTTCAACAAGACATCCCAACTCCTGTATTCAATGTTCTGACCAATGAAACCAAGCATGCTGAATGCCTTCTTCACCACCCTATCCACCTGTGACACCACTTTCAAGGAGCTATGAACCTGTACTCCTAGATCTCTTTGTTCTATAACTCTCCCCAACGCCCTACCATTAACGGAGTAGGTCCTGGCCCGATTCGATCTACCAAAATGCATCACCTCACATTTATCTAAATTAAACTCCATCTGCCATTCATCGGCCCACTGGCCCAATTTATCAAGATCCCGTTGCAATCCTAGATAACCTTCTTCACTGTCCACAATGCCACCAATCTTGGTGTCACCTGCAAACTTACTAACCATGCCTCCTAAATTCTCATCCAAATCATTAATATAAATAACAAATAACAGCGGACCCAGCACCGATCCCTGAGGCACACCGCTGGTCACAGGCCTCCAGTTTGAAAAACAACCCTCTACAACCACCCTCTGTCTTCTGTCGTCAATCCAATTTTGTATCCAATTGGCTACCTCACCTTGGATCCCGTGAGATTTAACCTCATGTAACAACCTACCATGCGGTACCTTGTCAAAGGCTTTGCTAAAGTCCATGTAGATCACGTCTCCTGCACAGCCCTCATCTATCTTCTTGGTTACCCCTTCAAAAAACTCAATCAAATTCGTGAGACATGATTTTCCTCTCACAAAACCATGCTGACTGTTCCTAATCAGTCCCTGCCTCTCCAAATGCCTGTGGTTCCTGTCTCTCAGAATACCCTCTAACAACTTACCCACTACAGATGTCAGGCTCACCGGTCTGTAGTTCCCAGGCTTTTCCCTGCCGCCTTTCTTAAACAAAGGCACAACATTTGCTACCCTCCAATCTTCAGGCACCTCACCTGTAGATGTCGATGATTCAAATATCTCTGCTAGGGGACCCGCAATTTCCTCCCTAACCTCCCATAACGTCCTGGGATACATTTCATCAGGTCCCGGAGATTTATCTACCTTGATGCGCGTTAAGACTTCCAGCACCTCCCTCTCTGTAATATGTACACTCCTCAAGACATCACTATTTATTTCCCCAAGTTCCCTAACATCCATGCCTTTCTCAACCGTAAATACCGATGGGCCGAATGGCCTCCTCCTGTGCCATATGATTCTATATAGCGCCTTTAAAGTAGTAAAATGTCCTAAGGCGCTTCACAGGAGTGCCATTGAACAAAAAAATTGACACTGAGCCAAAGAAGCAGTCAGTTGGACAGGTGAAAGAGGTCGGTTTTAAGGAGCGTCTAAAGGAGGAGAGAGAGGCGGAGAGGTTTAGGGAGAGAATTCCAGAGCTTAGGCACGGCCACCAATGGTGGGCCGAATGGAGTGGGAATTCAGAAGAGGCTAGAGTTTTTTTTAATTCGTTCATGGGATGTGGGCGTCTGGCAAGGCCGGCATTCATTGCCCGTGAGAAGGTGGTGGTGAGCCGCCTTCTTGAACGGCTGCAGTCCGTGTGGTGAAGGTTCTCCCACAGTGCTGTTCGGAAGGGACTGCCAGGATTTTGACCCAGCGACAATGAAGGAACGGTGATATATTTCCAAGTCGGGATGGTGTGTGACTTGGAGGGGAATGTGCAGGTGGTGTTGTTCCCATGTACCTGCTACCCTTGTCCTTCTAGGTGGTAGAGGTCACTGGTTTGGGAGGTGCTGTCGAAGAAGCCTTGGCAAGTTGCTGCAGTGCATCCTGTGGATGGTACACACTGCAGCCATGGTGCGCCGGTGGTGAAGGGAGTGAATGTTTAGGGTGGTGGATGGGGTGCCAATCAAGTGGGCTGCTTTGTCCTGGATGGTGTCGAGCTTCTTGAGTGTTGTTGGAGCTGCACTCATCCAGGCAAGTGGAGAGTATTCCATCACACTCCTGACTTGTGCCTTGTAGATGGTGGAAAGGCTTTGGGGAGTCAGGAGGTGAGTCACTCACCGCAGAATACCCAGCCTCTGACCTGCTCTTGTAGCCACAGTATTTATGTGGTTGGTCCAGTTAAGTTTCTGGTCAATGGTGACCCCCAGGATGTTGATGGTGGGGGATTCAGCGATGGTAATGCCATTGAATGTCAAGGGGAGGTGGTTAGACTCTCTCTTGTTGGAGATGGTCATTGCCTGGCACTTGTCTGGCACGAATGTTATTGGCCACTTATCAGCCCAAGCCTGGATGTTGTCCAGGTCTTGCTGCATGCGGGCACGGACTGCTTCATTATCTGCGGGTTTGCGAATGGAACTGAACACTGTGCAATCATCAGCGAACATCCCCATTTCTGACCTTATGATGGAGGGAAGGTCATTGATGAAGCAGCTGAAGATGGTTGGGCCTAGGACACTGCCTTGAGGAACTCCTGCAGCAATGTCCTGGGGCTGAGGTGATTGGCCTCCAACAACCACTACCATCTTCCTTTGTGCTAGGTATGACTCCAGCCACTGAAGCGTTTTCCCCTGATTCCCATTGACTTCAATTTTACTGGGACTCCTTGGTGCCACACTCGGTCAAATGCTGCCTTGATGTCAATGGCAGTCACTCTCGCCTCACCAGAGTTGAAGGAACGCAGAAATCTCGGAGAGATGTAGGGTTGGAAGGGGTTACAGACCTGTCCCTTCTGGGACCTGGTTCTCAGTCTTGCTCAGAGTGTGGGACGAAAGACATATCTCTCTGCTAACTAAGAGTTCTATGTGAAATGAGATTATGCCTGCGATGAGAGGCTTGTCCTATGAGGAGAGGTTGAGTAGAATGGGCCTAAACTCTCTGGAATTTAGAAGAATGAGAGGTGATCTCATTGAAACGTAAGATTCTGAGAGGGCTTGACAGGGTAGATGCTGAGAGATTGTTTCCCTGGCTGGAGAGTCTAGAACATAGACTCAGGATAAGGGGTCGGACATTTAGGACTGAGATGAGGAGGCATTTCTTCACTCAGAGGGTTGTGAATCGTTGGAATTCTCTACCCCAGAGGGCTGTGGATGCTGAGTCATTGAGTATATTCAAGGCTGAGATCGATGGATTTTTGGACTCTCGGGGAATCAAGGGATATGGGGATCGGGTGGGAAAGTGGAGTTGAGGTCGAAGATCAGCCATGATCTGATTGAATGGTGGAGCAGGCTCAAGGAGCCGTATGCCTGCTCCTATTTCTTATGTTCTTATGCAGTTTCAATGGCATGGGCCCAGAGGACAGAACTGCTTGTAATTAAATTGTACTAAATTCACAATCTCAATCAGGAAGGCCAAGGGATGGCTGGTTACAAGCTACAAGAATCACTCGGGAAGGAGGTAGCACAGAGGGAGCTTTACTCTGTATCTAACTTGTGCTGTACCTGCACTGGGAGTGTTTGATGGGACAGTGTAGAGGGAGCTTTACTCTGTATCTAACCCGTGCTGTACCTGCCCTGGGAGTGTTTGATGGGACAGTGTAGAGGGAGCTTTACTCTGTATCTAACCCGTGCTGTACCTGCCCTGGGAGTGTTTGATGGGACAGTGTAGAGGGAGCTTTACTCTGTATCTAACTTGTGCTGTACCTGCACTGGGAGTGTTTGATGGGACAGTGTAGAGGGAGCTTTACTCTGTATCTAACCCGTGCTGTACCTGCCCTGGGAGTGTTTGATGGGACGGTGTAGAGGGAGCTTTACTCTGTATCTAACCCGTGCTGTACCTGCACTGGGAGTGTTTGATAGGACAGTGTAGAGGGAGCTTTACTCTGTATCTAACCCATGCTGTACCTGCACTGGGAGTGTTTGATGGGACAGTGTAGAGGGAGCTTTACTCTGTATCTAACCCGTGCTGTACCTGCACTGGAAGTGTTTGATGGGACAGTGTAGAGGGAGCTTTACTCTGTATCTAACCCGTGCTGTACCTGCTCTAAAAAAATGAAATTGTCACTCAGAAAGTGAGGAGAGGGGTTAATGGTAAGATAGGAATTGATAGACGGAAAAAGACCAGGGTCCATTTTGTTCTGCTTCTATCGTGTTAGTCGCTGATACAACGATAATGAAGTTGTTGGTTAATTATAGCAATCAATCTCCATCAATGAGGCTGCAACAGGATTAAAAGAAATGTTTTTACACTGAGGGCTGAGGCAGAGAACATAGGAACTTTTAAAGGAAAATTGAATCAATCTTTGAACAGGGCAATGGGGAGAGAGCGGGGCAGTGGGATTAGTTTGGGATTGATACAGGGCGATGGGGAGAGAGTGGGGCAGTGGGATTAGTTTGGGATTGATACAGGGCTATGGGGAGAGAGCGGGGCAGTGGAATTAGTTTGGGATTGATACAGGGCTATGGGGAGAGAATGGGACAGTGGGATTAGTGTGGGATTGATACAGGGCAATGGGGAGAGAGCGGGGCAGTGGGATTAGTTTGGGATTGATACAGGGCGATGGGGAGAGAGTGGGGCAGTGGGATTAGTTTGGGATTGATACAGGGCGATGGGGAGAGAGCGGGACAGTGGGATTAGTTTGGGATTGATACAGGGCGATGGGGAGAGAGTGGGGCAGTGGGATTAGTTTGGGATTGATACAGGGCTATGGGGAGAGAGAGTGGGGCTGTGGGATTAGTTTGGGATTAGTACAGGGCTATCGGGAGAGAGCGGGACAGTGGGATTAATTTGGGATTGATACAGGGCTATGGGGAGAGAGAGCGGGGCAGTGGGATTATTTGGGGATTGATACAGGGCTATCGGGAGAGAGCGGGACAGTGGGATTAGTTTGGGATTGATACAGGGCTATGGGGAGAGAGAGCGGGGCAGTGGGATTATTTGGGGATTGATACAGGGCTATCGGGAGAGAGCGGGGCAGTGGGATTAGTTGGGGATTGATACAGGGCTATGGGGAGAGAGCGGGGCAGTGGGATTAGTTGGGGATTGTTGTAGCACTGCGCTAGCACCAGGGTGGGCGGTCTCCCGGAAGGGTGTGGGTGTCTTTGGGATTCCCCTGCATGTCTGGTCACAATCTTCTAATCCTCCTTCGCAGCAAACTACCTAGCTTTCAAGAGAACAGCGTCCACGACGCCACACAACCCTGCCACGGTAACCTCTGCAAGACATGCCAGATCATCGACACAGATACCACCATCACACGAGATGACACCACCCACCAGGTGCATGGTTCATACTCCTGTGACTCAGCCAACGTTGTCTACCTCATACGTTGCAGGAAAGGATGCCCCAGAGCATGGTACATTGGCGAGACCATGCAGACGCTGCGACAACGGATGAACGGACACCGCGCAACAATCGCCAAACAGGAGGGTTCCCTCCCAGTCGGGGAACACTTCAGCAGTCATGGACATTCATCCACCGACCTTCGGGTAAGCGTACTCCAAGGCGGCCTTCGAGACACACGACAACGCAAAATCGTCGAGCAGAAATTGATAGCCAAGTTCCGCACCCATGAGGACGGCCTCAACCGGGATCTTGGGTTCATGTCACGCTACACGTTACCCCACCAGCGAACAAATGTTATCTGTTTTTAATATAATGGGTCATTTGCTGGCTCTCTCTGCCTTCCGGATGTTTCTGCCTCTCTCTGTGTTTTTTTTTCTCTGTTTTTTTTCCCTGTTTGTTTTTTTGTTGAATGTGTATTCGGAGGTTCTGCAGGTAACACCTCTCTGTCTGAACACGGTGATTGCCTTGGCAACGGGCAGTTGCAGGGGCAGTCTGTAAACACCATGTATTATTGTTCAATATGTATAAATGCGTAGGCTTCAAGGAGATCTTGAAACATTTGCCTGAGGAAGGAGAAAATCTCCGAAAGCTTGTGAATTTAAAATAAAATTGCTGGACTATAACTTGGTGTTGTAAAATTGTTTACAATTGTCAACCCCAGTCCATCACCGGCATCTCCACATCCTTGGATATGGAGATGGTGCTGGAGGACTGGAGGATTGCAAGTGTTATACCCCTGTTCAAAAAAGGGGTGAGGGACAAACCCGACAATTACAGGTCAGTGGTGGGGAAACAATAATCCGGAGAAAAATTAATTGGCACTTGGAAAAGTCTGGGTGAATAAATGAAAGTCTGCACGGATTTGTTAAAGGAAAATCACAGAATCATAGAAAATTTATAGCACAGAAGGAGGCTATTCGGCCCATCGTGTCTGCGCCGGTCGAATTTCCAGCACTTGGTCCGTAGCCCTGTAGGTTTCGTCACTTCAGGTACACACCCAAATACTTTTTAAATGAGTTGAGGGTTTCTGCCTCTCCCACCCTCTCAGGCAGTGAGTTCCAGACACCCACCACCCTCTGGGTGAAATTTTTTTTCCTCGGCTCCCCTCTAATCCTTCTACCAATTACTTTAAATCTCTGCCCGCTGGTCACTGACCTCTCTGCTAAGGGAAATAGGTCCTTCCTATCCACTCTATCTAGTCCCCTCATAATTTTATACACCGCAATTAAATCTCCCCTCAGCTTCCTCTGTTCCAAAGAGAACAACCCCAGCCTATCCAATCTTTTCTCATAGCTAAAATTCTCCAGTCCTGGCAACATCCTCGTAAATCTCCTCTGTACCCTCTCTAGTGCAATCACATCTTTCCTGTAATGTGGTGACCAGAACTGTGCGCAGTACTCAAGCTGTGGCCCAACTAGTGTTTTATACAGTTCCAGCATAACCTCCCTGCTCTTATATTCTATGCCTCGGCTAATAAAGGAAAGTATCCCATATGCCTTCTTAACCACCTCATCCACCTGTCCTGCTACCTTCAGGGATCTGTGGACATGCATTCCAAGGTCCCTCTCTTCCTCTACACCTCTCAGTATCCTCCCATTTATTATGTATTCCCTTGCCTTGTTTGCCCTCCCCAAATTCATTACCTCACACTTCTCTGGATTGAATTCCATTTACCACTTTTCTGCCCACCTGACCAGTCCATTGATATCTTCCTGCAGTCTACAGCTTTCCTCCTCACTATCAACCACACGGCCAATTTTTGTATCATCTGCAAACTTCTTAATCATGCCCCCTACATTTAAATCTAAATGATTAATATATATCACAAAAAGCAAGGGACCTGGTACTGAACCCTGCGGAACCCCACTGGAAACAGCCTTCCAGCCCCAAAAACACCTGTCGACCATTACCCTTTGCTTCCTGCCGTTGAGTCAATTTTGGATCCAACTTGCCTCTTTCCCTTGGATCCCATGGGCTTTTTTGACCAGTCTGCCATGTGGGACCTTGTCAAAAGCCTTGCTAAAATCCATGTGTACTACATCAAACGCGCTACCCTCATCGACCCTCCTTGTTATCTCCTCAAAAAATTCAATCAAGTTAGTCAGACACGACTTTCCCTTAACAAATCCATGCTGACTGTCCTTGATTACTCCGTGCCTTTCTAAGTGATGGTTTATCCTGTCCCTCTGAATTGTTTCCAATAATTTGCCCACTACTGAGGTTAGACTGACTGGCCTGTAATTACTCGGTCTATCCCTCTCTCCCTTTTTAAACAACGGTACAATGTTCGAAGTCCTCCAATCCTCCGGCACCACGCCTGTATCCAGGGAGACTGGAAAACATTGGCCAAAATCGTGTTTGACTAACTTGATTGAGTTCTTTGATGAAGTAACGGGGAGGGTTGATGAGGGGAGTGTGATTGATGTTGTGTATATGGACTTTCAAAAGGCATCTGATAAAGTATCACATAATAGACTTGTTAGCAAAATTCAAGCCCATGGGATTAAAGGGACAGCGTGGATATAAAATTGGCCAAGGAACAGAAAGCAGAGAGTAGTGGTGAACGGTTGTTTTTCAGACTGGAGGGAAGTATACAGTGGTGTTCCCCAGGGGTCAGTATTAGGACCACTGCTCTTTTTGATATATATTAATGACCTGGACTTGGGTATAGAGGGGAGAATTTCAAAGTTTGCAGATGACACAAAACTCGGAAATGTAGTAAACAATGTGGAGGATAGTAACAGACTTCAGGAGGACAGAGACAGACTGGTGAAATGGGCAGACACATGGCAGATGAAATTTAACACAGAGAAGTGTGAAGTGATGCATTTTGGTAGGAAGAATGAGGAGAGACAATATAAACTAAATGGTACAATTTTAAAGGGGGTGCAGGAACAGAGAGACCTGGGGGTGTATGTACACAAATCTTTGAAGGCGGCAGGACAAGTTGAGAAGGCTGTTAAAAAAGCATACGGGATCGTGGGCTTTATAAATAGAGGCATAGAGTACAAAAGTAAGGAAGTTATGCTAAATCTTTATAAAACACTGGTTAGGCCGCAACTGGAGTATTGGGAACATAGGAACAGGAGCAGGCCATTCGGCCCCTCGTGCCTGCTCCGCCATTTGATAAGATCATGGCTGATCTGTGATCTAACTCCATATACCTGCCTTTGGCCCATATCCCTTAATACCTTTGGTTGCCAAAAAGCTATCTATCTCAGATTTAAATTTAGCAATTGAGCTAGTATCAATTGCCGTTTGCGGAAGAGAGTTCCAAACTTCTACTACCCTTTGTGTGTAGAAATGTTTTCTAATCTCGCTCCTGAAAGGTCTGGCTCTAATTTTTAGACTGTGCCCCCTACTCCTAGAATCCCCAACCAGCGGAAATAGTTTCTCTCTATCCACCCTATCTGTTCCCCTTAATATCTTATAAACTTCGATCAGATCACCACTTAACCTTCGAAACTCCAGAGAATACAACCCCAAGTTGTGTAATCTCTCCTCGTAACTTAACCCTTGAAGTCCGGGTATCATTCTAGTAAACCTACGCTGCACTCCCTCCAAGGCCAATATATCCTTCCGAAGGTGCGGTGCCCAGAACTGCTCGTAGTACTCCAGGTGCGGTCTAACCAGGGTTTTGTATAGCTGCAGCATAACTTCTGCTCCCTTGTACTCTAGTCCTCTAGATATAAAGGCCAGCATTCCATTAGCCTTCTTGATTATTTTCTGCACCTGTTCATGACACTTCAATGATCTATGTACCTGAACCCCTAAGTCCCTTTGGACATCCACTGTTTTTAACTTTTTACCATTTAGAAAGTACCCTGTTCTATCCTTTTTTGATCCAAAGTGGATGACCTCACATTTGTCTACATTGAATTCCATTTGCCACAGTTTTGCCCATTCACCTAATCTATCAATATCCCTTTGTAATTTTATGTTTTCATCTACACTGCTTACAATGCCACCAATCTTTGTGTCATTGGCAAACTTAGATATGAGACTTTCTATGCCTTCATCTAAGTCGTTAATAAATATTGTCAATAATTGAGGCCCCAAGACAGATCCCTGTGGGACTCCACTAGTCACATCCTGCCAATGTGAGCACCTACCCATTATCCCTACTCTCTGTCGCCTTTCGCTCAGCCAACTTCCTAACCAAGTCCGTACTTTTCCCTCGATTCCATGGGCTTCGATCTTAGCTAACAGTCTCTTATGTGGGACTTTATCAAATGCCTTCTGGAAGTCCATATAAATATCATCCATTGACATTCCCCTGACCACTACTTTAGTCACCTCTTCAAAAAATTCAATCAGGTTTGTCAGGCACGACCTACCTTTCACAAATCCATGCTGGCTCTCTCTGATTAAGTGAAAATTCTCGAGGTGTTCAGTCACCCTATCCTTAATTATAGACTCCAGCAATTTCCCCACAACAAATGTTAGGCTAACTGGTCTATAATTCCCTGGTTTCCCTCTCTCTCCTTTCTCGTGTTATGCTCTTCCTGCTCTATGTGGGAAATCAGGGACCCTTCCGGTGTCCCTGACGACCATGTGTGCGGGAAATGTATCCAGCTGCAGCTACTGACAAACCGCATTGCGGCACTGGAGCTGCGGATGGATTCATTATGGAGCATTCGCGATGCTGAAAACGTCGTGGACAGCACGCTTGGTGAGATGGTCACACCGCAGGTAAAGGTTGTACAGGCAGGAAGTAAGTGGGTGACCACCAGGCAGAGTAAGAGGAGCAGGCAGGCAGTGCAGGGGTCCCCTGTGGCCGTCCCCCTCTCAAACAAATATACCGCTTTGGATATTGTTGAGGGGGATGACTTATCAGGGGAAGGCAGCAGCAGCCAACTTCCTGGCACCAGGGATAGCTCTGCTGCACAGGCTGGGAGGAAAAAGAGTGGAAGAGCTATAGTGGTAGGGGATTCTATCGTAAGGGGAACAGACAGGCGTTTCTGTGGCCGTAAACGTGACTCTAGGATGGTTTGTTGCCTCCCTGGTGCCAGGGTCATGGATGTCACTGAGCGGCTTCAGGGCATTCTCAAGGGGGAGGGTGAGCAGGCAGAGGTCGTGGTCCACATTGGGACCAACGACATAGGTAGGAAGGGAGATGAGGTCCTGCATCAAGAATTTAGGGAGCTAGGTAGCAGATTAAAGAGCAGGACCTCAAAGGTTGTAATCTCTGGATTACTCCCAGTGCCACGGGCTAGTGATTATAGAAATAGGAGGATAGAACAGATGAATGCGTGGCTAAAGAGTTGGTGCAGGAGGGAGGGTTTCAGTTTCCTGGATCACTGGGCCTGCTTCTGGGGAAGGTGGGACTTGTACAAGTCGGACGGGTTGCATCTGAACCAGAGCGGGACAAATATCCTTGCGGGGAGGTTTGCTAGCACTGTTGGGGGGGGTTTAAACTAACTTGGCAGGGGGATGGGATACAGAGTGGAGCTACAATAGGGGGTGATGTGCAGCCAAATATAGAGAAAAAAACAAGTCAGCTTGGAAGACAGGGCAAATATGTGAGGGCAAGGCTGGATGGCATCTATTTTAATGCAAGGAGTCTTGCGAATAAGGTGGATGAACTGAAGGTGTTGATAAACACATGGGAGTATGACATTGTTGCTGTCACAGAGACATGGTTGAGGGAGGGGCAAGACTGGCAGCTCAATATTCCGGGGTACAGAATCTTCAGGCGAGACAGAGGGGGAGGTATAAGAGGAGGGGGGGTCGCAATATTAATTAAAGAATCAATTACTGCCATAAGGAGGGATGATATATTAGCAGGTTCCTCAAATGAGGCCATATGGGTGGAGCTTAAAAACAAAAAGGGGGCAAGCACTTTGATGGGAGTGTACTATAGACCCCCAAACAGTCAGGGGGAGATAGAGGAACAGATATGTAGGCAAATCTCAGAAAATTGTGCAAATAATAGGGTAATAATAGTGGGGGATTTCAACTTCCCCAATATTAACTGGGATACTCAGAGTGTAAAAGGCTTAGAGGGTACAAAATTCTTAATGTGCATCCAGGAGAGCTTTTTGAGCCAGCATGTAGAAAGTCCTACAAGAGAGGGGGCGGTACTGGACCTAATTCTAGGGAATGTGGCCGGCCAAGTGGAAGAAGTGCTAGTAGGTGAGCACTTTGGTGAGAGTGACCATAATTCAGTGAGATTTAAGGTGGTCATGGAAAAGGACAGGGAGGGGCCGGAAATAAAGGTTCTAAATTGGGGGAAGGCCGATTTTAATAGGATAAGGCAGGATCTGGCCAAAATGGACTGGGATCAGCTGCTTGTAGGAAAATCCGCATCGGAGCAATGGGAGTCTTTCAGAAGGGAGATTGAGACCATACAATGGCAACATGTTCCCGTAAAGGTCAAGGGTGGTTCCAAGAACTCCAGGGAATCTTGGATGTCAGGGGATATACGAGAAAGGATTAGGAAAAAAAGGAGGGCTTTTGGCAGATACAAAAGGCTAAAGACGGAGGAAGCCCTAGAGGAGTACAAAAAGTGCAGGGGGATACTTAAAAAGGAAATTAGGAGATCAAGAAGGGGCCATGAAATAACACTGGCGAGCAAAATAAAGGAAAATCTTAAGATGTTTTATAAGTATATTAAGGGTAAGAGGATGACTAGGGAAAAAATAGGGCCCATTAGGGACAAAAATGGCAATGTGTGTGTGGAGCCGGCAGATGTAGGAGGGGTTCTAAATGAATTTTTTGCATCTGTTTTCACTATGGAGAAGGATGACGTAGACAGAGAAATACGACAGGGGGACTGTGATATACTCGAACATATTAACATCGAGCGGGAGGAGGTATTGGCGGTTTTAGCAGGCCTAAAAATGGATAAATCCCCAGGCCCGGACGAAATGTATCCCAGGCTACTGTGTGAGGCAAAGGAGGAGATTGCGGGGGCTCTAACACATATATTCAGAACCTCTCTGGCCACAGGGGATGTGCCAGAGGACTGGAGAACCGCTAATGCAGTACCATTATTCAAGAAGGGGAGTAGGGAAAAACCGGGGAACTACAGGCCAGTGAGCCTAACATCAGTGGTAGGAAAATTATTGGAAAAAATTCTGAAGGACAAAATTAGTCTCCACTTGGAGAAGCAAGGATTAATCAGGGATAGTCAACATGGCTTTGTCAAGGGAAGATCATGTCTGACTAATTTGATTGAATTTTTTGAGGGGGTGACTAGGCTTGTGGATGAGGGTAACGCAGTGGATGTGGTATACATGGATTTCAGTAAGGCCTTCGATAAAGTCCCCCACAGGAGACTGGTCAAGAAGGTACGAGCCCATGGAGTCCAGGGTGCCTTGGCACTTTGGATACAAAACTGGCTTAGTGGCAGAAGGCAGAGGGTGATGGTCGAAGGTTGTTTTTGTGACTGGAAGCCTGTGGCCAGTGGGGTACCACAGGGATCGGTGCTGGGGCCCTTGCTGTTTGTGGTCTACATTAACGACTTGGATATGAATGTAAAAGGTATGATCAGTAAGTTCGCTGATGATACAAAAATTGGTAGGGTGGTAAATAGCGAGGAGGATAGCCTCAGTCTGCAGGACGATATAGATGGGTTGGTCAGATGGGCGGAACAGTGGCAAATGGAATTTAACCCGGAAAAGTGCGAGGTGATGCACTTTGGAGGGACTAACAAGGCAAGGGACTACACAATGAATGGGAGGACCCTAGGCAAGACAGAGGGTCAGAGGGATCTCGGTGTGCAAGTTCACAGATCCCTGAAGGCGGCGGAACAGGTAGATAAGGTGGTAAAGAAGGCATATGGGATACTTGCCTTTATTAGCCGAGGCATAGAATATAAGAGCAAGGAGGTTATGATGGAGCTGTATAAAACACTGGTTAGGCCACAGCTGGAGTACTGTGTGCAGTTCTGGTCGCCGCACTACAGGAAGGATGTGATCGCTTTGGAGAGGGTGCAGAGGAGATTCACCAGGATGTTACCAGGGCTGGAGCGCTTCAGCTATGAAGAGAGACCGGGGTGATTGGGTTTGTTTTCCTTGAAGCAGAGGAGGCTGAGGGGGGAAATGATTGAGGTGTACAAAATTATGAGGGGCACAGATAGGATGGATACTAAGGAGCTTTTTCCCTTCGTTGAGGGTTCTATAACAAGGGGGCATAGATTCAAGGTAAAAGGCGGGAGGTTTAGAGGGGATTTGAGAAAGAACTTTTTCACCCAGAGGGTGGTTGGAGTCTGGAACTCACTGCCTGAGAGGGTTGTGGAGGCAGGAACCCTCACAACATTCAAGAAGCATTTGGATGAGCACTTGAAATGCCATAGCATACAAGGCTACGGACCAAATGCTGGAATATGGGATTAGATTAGACTGGGCTTGATGGCCGGCGCGGACACGATGGGCCGAAGGGCCTCTATCCGTGCTGTATAACTCTATGACTCTATGACTCTAAAAAGCGGAGTGACATGTGCAATTTTCCAATCCAGAGGGACAGTTCCTGAATCTAGAGAACTTTGAAAGATTATAGTTAGGGCATTTGCAATGTGCTCACCTACTTCCTTTAAAACCCTGGGATGGAAACCATCTGGTCCTCGGGATTTGTCACTCTTTAGTGCTATTATTTTCTTCATTACTGTTGCTTTATTTATGTTAATTTCATCGAGTTCCGGTCCCCGATTCAGTATTAGTTTTCTTGGGATTTCTGGCATGCTATTGTGTCCAGTTCTGGGCACCACACTTTAGGAAGGATGTCCAGGCCTTAGAGAGGGTGCAGAAGAGATTTACTAGAATGGTTCCAGGGATCCAGAACTTCAGTTACGTGGAGAGACTGAAGAAGCTGAGTTTGTTCTTAGAGCAGAGAAGGTTAAGGGGAGATTTGATAGAAGTGTTCAAAATCATGAAGGGTTTTGATAGAGTAAATAGAGAGAAACTGTTCCCATTGGCAGAAGAATCGGCAACCAGAGGACACAGATCAGCAAAAGAGCCAGAGGCGACATGAGGGAACATTTTTTTAAATGCAGCGCGTTATTAGTTTCTGGAATGCGCTGCCTGAAAGGGGGGTGGAGGCTGATTCAATCGTAACTTTCAAAAGGGAATTGGATAAATAACATCATCGAATAGTTATAGCCAGAAGGAGACCATTCAGCCCATCGAGTCCATGCCAGCTCTAACCCTTCATGATTTTGAACACTTCTATCAAATCTCCCCTTAACCTTCTCTGCTCTAAGAACAATCCCAGCTTCTCCAGTCTCTCCACATAACTGAAGTCCCTGATCCCTGGAACCATTCTAGTAAATCTCTTCTGCACCCTCTCTAAGGCCTGGACATCCTTCCTAAAGTGTGGTGCCCAGAATTGAACACAATAGCATGCCGGAAATCCCAAGAAAACTAATATTGAAAGTATTATCCTGAAAGTATTATCCCTGAAAGTATTATCCCAAGAAAACTAATATTTATATGCTTTTTTAACCACTTTCTCAACCTGCCCTGCCACCTTCAACGACCTGTGTACATATACCCCCAGGTCTCTCTGTTCCTGCACCACCTTTAGAATTGTGCCCTCTAGTTTATATTGTCTCTCCTCGTTCTTCCTACTGAAATGTATCACTTCACACTTTTCTGCGTTAAATTTCATCTGCCACGTGTCCGCCCATTCCACCAGCCTGTCTATATCCTCTTGAAGTCTATCACTATCCTCCTCACTGTTCACTACCCTTCCAAGTTTTGTGTCATCTGCAAATTTTGGAAATTGTGCCCTGTACACCCAAGTCCAAGTCATTAATATATATCAAGAAAAGCAGTAATCCCAGCACTGACCCCCGGGGAACACCACTGTACACCTCCCTCCAGTCCAAAAAACAACCGTTCACCACTACTCTCTGTTTCCTGTCACTTAGCCAATTCTGTATCCATGTTGCTACTGCCCCCTTTATTCCATGGGCTTCAACATTGATGACAAGCCTATTATGCGGCACTTTATCAAACACCTTTTTGAAGTCCATAAACACCACATCAACCACATTACCCTCATCAACCCTCTCTGTTACCTCATCAAAAAACTCTAACGGGTTAGTTAAACACGATTTGCCTTTAACAAATCCGTGCTGGCTTTCATTTATTAATCCACACTTGTCCAAGTGACTGTTAATTTTATCCCAGATTATTGTTTCTAAAAGTTTCCCCACCACTGAGGTTAAACTGACTGGCCTGTAGTTGCTGGGTTTATCCTTACACCCTTTTTTGAACAAGGGTGTAACATTTGCAATTCTCCAGTCCTCTGGCACCACCCCCCGTATCTAAGGATGTTTGGAAGATTATGGCCAGTACCTCCGCAATTTCCACCCTTACTTCCCTCAGCAACCTAGGATGCATCCCATCCGGACCGGGTGACTTATCTACTTTAAGTACAGCCGGCCTTTCTAGTACCACCTCTATCAATTTTTAACCCATCCAGTATCTCAACTACCTCCTCTTTTACTGAGACTCTGGTAGCATCGTCTTGTTAAAGACAGATGCAAAGTACTCATTTAGTATCTCGGCCATGCCCTCTGCCTCCATGAGTAAGTCTTCATTTTGGTCCCTAATTGGCCCCACCTCTCCTCTTACTACTCGTTTACTGTTTAGATGCCTATAGAAGACTTTTGGATTCCCTTTTATATTAGCTGCCAGTCTATTCTCATACTCTCTCTTTGCCCCTCTTATTTCCTTTTTCACTTCCCCTCTGAGCTTTTCCTGCTTCATCTTACTCTCTCTCTCTCTCTTCTGTCATCCAGGGAGCTCTGGCTTTAGTTGCCCTACCTTTCTCCCCGTGGGAATGTCCCTAGACTGTACCCGAACCATCTCCTCCTTAAAGGCCGCCCACTGTTCAATTACTGTTTTGCCTGCCAATCTTTGATTCCAATTTACCCGGGCCAGATCCGTTCTCAACCCACTGAAATTGGCCCTCCTCCAATTAAGTATTTTTACTTTAGAGTGGTCCGTGTCCTTTCCCATAACTATTCTAAACGTTTTAATACTATGATCACTGCTCCTTAAATGCTCCCCCACTGGCACTTGTTCCAGTTGGCCCGCCAGCAATACTTGAAGGGAAAAAGTTTGCAGTGCGATGAGGAAGGAGCAAGGGATTGGGACTAATTTTAAAGCTCTTTCAAAGAGCCAGCACAGGCACAATGTGCCCAATGGTCTCCTGTATTGCACCTACTATGACACTTAGTCCAGTCTCCCACAGGCCGGCACAGAATCATAGAAAGTTATGGCTCTGAAGGAGGCCGTTCGGCCCATCGTGTCTATGCTGGAAAAGACACCGCTGGGATCTGAACCTAGGATCTCTTGTTTACTGGACAGGCGCCTTAACCAACTAAGCCGCAGCACCATCTCCACGGCCTCCGTCAGTGCTGCAAACGTCTGTAGTTCCAGGAAGGGAGGACCGAGTGAGATGAGGAGTTAGAGGGTGAGCTGAATCTGAATTTGAATGCAGAGAGATGCAGGGAGGAGGAAGAGTGCATATAGGGCAGACGTTTGGAAGGTTTAGAGAGGAACAGAAGATAATATCAATAAAATGGACAGAGGTGAAAGGCTGCAGAGGAGGGAGAGGCTGGAGATAGAGTCATAGAGTTATACAGCACGGATAGAGGCCCTTCGGCCCATCGTGTCCGCGTCGGCCATCAAGCCCTGTATACTCTAATCCCATATTCCAGCATTTGGTCCATAGCCTTGTAAGCTATGGCATTTCAAGTGCTCATCCAAATGCTTCTTGAATGTTGTGAGGGTTCCTGCCTCCACAACCCTTTCAGGCAGTGAGTTCCAGACTCCAACCACCCTCTGGGTGAAAAAGTTCTTTCTCAAATCCCCTCTAAACCTCCCGCCTTTTACCTTGAATCTATGTCCCCTTGTTATAGAACCCTCAACGAAGGGAAAAAGCTCCTTAGTATCCATCCTATCTGTGCCCCTCATAATTTTGTACACCTCAATCATGTCCCCCCTCAGCCTCCTCTGCTCCAAGGAAAACAATCCCAATCTTCCCAGTCTCTCTTCATAGCTGAAGCGCTCCAGCCCTGGTAACATCCTGGTGAATCTCCTCTGCACCCTCTCCAAAGCGATCTCATCCTTCCTGTAGTGTGGCGACCAGAACTGCACACAGTACTCCAGCTGTGGCCTAACCAGTGTTTTATACAGCTCCATCATAACCTCCTTGCTCTTATATTCTATGCCTCGGCTAATAAAGGCAAGTATCCCATATGCCTTCTTTACCACCTTATCTACCTGTTCCGCCGCCTTCAGGGATCTGTGAACTTGCACACCGAGATCCCTCTGACCCTCTGTCTTGCCTAGGGTCCTCCCATTTGATGAGACAGGAACTCCTAACCTACCTTAATTGGTCTAGAAATGTTGGGCTTTTTCCAGCGTAGAACGAGCAGAGCGGCGACAGTGGCTCCGTAGCACAAATAGTTGATGAACACCACGTAGTTAATCAGCGTGTAAATATCCGCGATAATCAGCATCAACAGCGAAGTGACACACTAAAGGAGACAAAGGATAGTAAACGTTACAGTGAGGGTCAGAGATATACCCCGCACCCCTCACTGAAATGCCCCGCACGCCTCACTGATACACCCCGCACCCCTCACTGAAATGCCCCGCACCCCTCACTGATACACCCCGCACCCCTCACTGAAATGCCCCGCACCCCTCACTGAAATGCCCCGCACCCCTCACTGATACACCCCTCACCCCTCACTGTAACACTGATATACTCCACACCCCTCACTGTAACACTGATATACTCCACACCCCTCACTGTAACACTGATATACTCCACACCCCTCACTGTAACACTGATATACCCCGCACCCCTCACTGTAACACTGATACACCCCTCACTGTAACACTGATATACTCCACACCCCTCACTGTAACACTGATATACCCCACACCCCTCACTGTAACACTGATATACTCCACACCCCTCACTGTAACACTGATATACACCACACCCCTCACTGTAACACTGATATACTCCACACCCCTCACTGTAACACTGATATACTCCACACCCCTCACTGTAACACTAATATACTCCACACCCCTCACTGTAACACTGATATACTCCACACCCCTCACTGTAACACTGATATACACCACACCCCTCACTGTAACACTGATATACCCCACACCCCTCACTGTAACACTAATATACTCCACACCCCTCACTGTAACACTAATATACTCCACACCCCTCACTGTAACACCGATATACCCCGCACCCCTCACTGTAACACTGATATACCCCGCACCCCTCACTGTAACACTCTGATATACCCCGCACCCCTCACTGTAACACTGATATACCCCGCACCCCTCACTGTAAACACTGATATATCCCACACCCCTCACTATAACACTGATATATCCCACACCCCTCACTATAACACTGATATACCCCGCACCCCTCACTGTAACACTGATATACCCCACACCCCTCACTGTAACACTGATATACCCCACACCCCTCACTGTAACACTGATATACCCCACACCCCTCACTGTAACACTGATATACCCCACACCCCTCACTGTAACACTGATATATCCCACACCCCTCACTGTAACACTGATATATCCCACACCCCTCACTGTAACACTGATATATCCCACACCCCTCACTATAACACTGATATATCCCACACCCCTCACTATAACACTGATACACCCCGCACTGATTCACTCCTCACTGTAACACTGTTATACTCCACACCCCTCACTGATTCACCCCTCACTATAACACTCTGATATACTCCACACGCATGACTGTAACATTTTCTGATACATGCAAATTGCTTTACAGTCTTTGATAAATATTGGCCCCAGGACACCGGGGAGAACTCCCCCGCTTTTCTTCAAATAGTGGCTGTTGTATCTTTTACATCCACCTGAGAGGGCAGACAAGGCCTCGGTTTAACGTCTCATCCAAAAGACGGCACCTCCGACAATGCAGCACTCCCTCAGTACTGGCACTGGGAGTGTCAGCCTGGATTATGGGCTCAAGTCTCTGGAGTGGGACTTGAACCCACGACCTTCTGACTCAGAGGGGAGAGTGCTGCCCACTGAGCCACAGTTGCCAAGCTGCTCGAATTGACACCAGTCATTCCCTCTGTTAGCCTGGCTCTGGGACAAGTCAGGCAGATATAATGTGACTGTTGGTCGGCAGAACTTCTATCTTACGGAGCAGAGGAGGGCGGGGATGGGAGTGCAGCGTTTCATGTGGATCATCGCCAGCAGACTGGGCAGGTGTCCCTCGCGGGCTCCAGCGTAACACAGTCTGAAAACAAACCACAGAGTCAAACAACACAACTTCAGAGCAGGAAAGTATGAGAAATTGGGAGAAATACAAGGTCTGATAATATTTAGATGCAGAGTGAAGCTCCCTCTACACTGTCCCATCAAACACTCCCAGGGCAGGTACAGCACGGGTTAGATACAGAGTAAAGCTCCCTCTACACTGTCCCATCAAACACTCCCAGGGCAGGTACAGGGTTAGATACAGAGTAAAGCTCCCTCTACACTGTCCCATCAAACACTCCCAGGGCAGGTACAGGGTTAGATACAGAGTCAAGCTCCCTCTACACTGTCCCATCAAACACACTCAGGGCAGGTACAGGGTTAGATACAGAGTAAAGCTCCCTCTACACTGTCCCATCAAACACTCCCAGGGCAGGTACAGCACGGGTTAGATACAGGGTAAAGCTTCCTCTACACTGTCCCATCAACCACTCCCAGGGCAGGTACAGCACGGGTTAGATACAGAGTAAAGCTTGCTCTACACTGTTCCATCAAACACTCCCAGGGCAGGTACAGCAGGGGTTAGATACAGAGTAAAGCTCCCTCTACACTGACCCATCAAACACTCCCAGGGCAGGTACAGGGTCAGATACAGAGTAAAGCTCCCTCTACACTGTCCCATCAAACACTCCCAGGGCAGGTACAGCAGGTGTTAGATACAGAGTAAAGCTCCCTCTACACTGTCCCATCAAACACTCCCAGGGCAGGTACAGGGTTAGATACAGAGTAAAGCTCCCTCTACACTGTCCCATCAAACACTCCCAGGGCAGGTACAGGGTTAGATACAGAGTAAAGCTCCCTCTACACTGTCCCATCAAACACTCCCAGGGCAGGTACAGGGTTAGATACAGAGTAAAGCTCCCTCTACACTGTCCCATCAAACACTCCCAGGGGCAGGTACAGGGTTAGATACAGAGTAAAGCTCCCTCTACACTGTCCCATCAAACACTCCCAGGGCAGGTACAGGGTTAGATACAGAGTAAAGCTCCCTCTACACTGTCCCATCAAACACTCCCAGGGCAGGTACAGCAAGGTTTAGATACAGAGTAAAGCTCCCTCTACACTGTCCCATCAAACACTCCCAGGGCAGGTACAGGGTTAGATACAGAGTAAAGCTCCCTCTACACTGTCCCATCAAACACTCCCAGGGCAGGTACAGGGTTAGATACAGAGTAAAGCTCCCTCTACACTGTCCCATCAAACACTCCCAGGGGCAGGTACAGGGTTAGATACAGAGTAAAGCTCCCTCTACACTGTCCCATCAACCACTCCCAGGGCAGGTACAGCAGGGGTTAGATACAGAGTAAAGCTCCCTCTACACTGTCCCATCAAACACTCCCAGGGCAGGTACAGGGTTAGATACAGAGTAAAGCTCCCTCTACACTGTCCCATCAAACACTCCCAGGGCAGGTACAGCACGGGTCAGATACAGAGTAAAGCTCCCTCTCACTGCCCTAAATACCTTTCGTTTGGGATGTTTTGAGGCCAGTGGGAGAAGCGACTTGTGTGGCTTTGATCTGGGCAGGGTCAGAGTTCAGGTGCTGGAGATGAAGGTTCAGAGTTCGAGCGATGTGACTGATGGGGGATTCTCCTATTTAGGGTGGAGTTCTGAGGGGGAGGTCACTATCCGCTCCCCAATATCCCCCCCAACCCTGACCCATTTTCCGGAGTTGAAGTCGATCCTGTAGCACAGTGGGCTCTCGGTCCAAATCCTCCCACTAGGAGGGAGTGTGGTCGTGTGAGCTTGGAAAATCCCAGTGGGAATACAGCGGAGGCACCAGGGCAGCTCCGGGGTTGGGGGGGGAACCTGAAAGGGGTAGAAGTGTCCCGAAGGTCAGAGTGCATGACCCCCTGATGATCCCATGCTAGACTGGGGCCAGAGTGGAGGCCCTCACCTGCCCCCCCCTCTCCCGTTTGTGGGTACCTGAGAACAAGGTACCCTGAGAAGCAGAGCGAGGGTGGGAAATCCGCTGAGAACCTGGGCCCTGCCCTCTTCCCCCGCCCCCATTTACCTGCGGTGGGTTGGTAGGGTTGCCAACTCTGGTTGGACGTATTCCTGGAGGTTTCATCACATGACCTCCCGCCTCCAACCGCACCTCGCCCACACTCCTGCCATTGGTCCATCCACCTGAAGCCCCGCCTTCCCTACGGCCAATTGGAAAGTGAACAGACTCTTCATTACCCAATTGGCTTAATCTTGACCGTCAATCAAACAAACTTTTTTCCCCATTTCCAATGCAGTGTCCTGGAGATTAATCTTTGATTCCTGGAGACTCCAGGCCAATCCTGGAGGGTTGGCAACCCTTATGGATGAGAAAGCAGTGGTTTGGGGACGGGATCGGGGGGGGTGTGCAGGTGAGTCCCCCCAAGTGACGAATCTCACCTGGATGAGGTGAAGAGGTAGCCGTTGATCCCTCCGAATGTTGATAGGACAACCGAGAAGGGCATAATCCACGGCATGGATCCCAGTAACTTCTCCCCGAAGGTCTGAAGGAACAGGAGGAAGAAAGAACTTGCATTTATATAGCGCCTTTCACAACCTCTGGATGTCCCAATTGCGCTTCACAGCCAATGAAGTATCTTTTTTGAAGTTTAGTCACTGTTGTGATGTAGGAAACTCGGCAGCCGATTTGTGCACAGCAAGATCCCAGAAACAACAAAGTGATGCCGTGAGCTCCATGTCATCGGAAGGCCTGGGCATCGCTTGGACACGGCTGACACTAAACTGGCAACTCCAAGTCACCTCGGCAATTGGGGAGTTCGCCAGCTCCTAACGGTGGGGGGAGGGGGGGGGTGGAGGGGGTGGAGGGGAGGGGGGAGGTGGAGGGGAGGTGGGGGAGGGGGGGAGGGGGAGGGGGGGAGGAGGGGTGGGGGGGAGGGTGGAGGGGAGGGGAGGGGAGGGGGGAGGTGGAGGGGAGGGAGGGGAGGGGGGAGGTGGAGGGGAGGGAGGGGAGGGGGGAGGGAGGGGAGGGGGGAGGGGAGGGGGGAGGTGGAGGGGGGAGGTGGAGGGGGGAGGTGGGGTAGGTGGGAGGGGGAGGGGGAGGGGGGGAGGAGGGGTGGGGGGGAGGAGGGGAGGGGGAGGTGGAGGGGGACCCTGGAATTGACGCCCCAGCTTCCCCCGGCCCCACACAAATAAAAGTTAAAAATATCTTCCCTCAACGCCGGTACAGATGGGGTGAGCGTCAGTGGGACACACCCTCCGCGGTCCTTGAACCTCGATATTATAGTCGGGGTGATATGTACGTTATAGGACCTCAATTTGCATATTGCAAGTGGCTCTCTGCCTGAAACAGGCAGGTGCTCCAGACACTCGACTTGGAACTTTACCCAAGATGGCGTCGGCCGGACGTACATGTGGCGTTAATGACCCAACACCATCTCCAGACCGCGACCTCTCTCCTCACATCAGTCGGGTCGGGGGAGGGGGGGTGGGGCCGGACTTTAAATTAGCCCTTTGTGGCGATAATCGGAACTCGACAACCCCCCACCTTGTCACCGACTCCTCCAACCAGGGGGAAGCACCTTCCCCTCGTCCCCCTGGGTTCGATGATGTTAGTCTGGTGGAAAGTCCCCCACACAATGGGGAGCCTTCTCTTACCACAGCAACAGCTCCCGAGGCGAGCAGCTCCTGGGGGGTCATGGCCGTGACGTAGGCGACATTGGAGAACACGTACACAAAGGTCACCAGCGGGATGGAGATGAAGATGGCACGAGGAATGTTTCTGAAAGGAAGATTCAAACATATTCAGGATTATTCTGCAGCTTCAGGAAAGCACAAGAAATATAGAACGAAAGAAAGGAAAGCATTGCTACAGTGCCTTTCACCATCTCAGGACGTCCCGAAGTGCTTTACAGCCAATGAGGTACTTTTGAAGTGTGGTCACTGTTGTAATGTAGGAAACGCGGCAGCCAATTTGCGCACAGCAAGATCCCACAAACAGAAATGTGATAATGACCAGATAATCTGTTTTTAGGTGTCGGTTGAGGGATAAATATTGGCCCAGGACACCGGGGAGAACTCCCCTGCTCTTCTTCAAATAGTGCCTTGGGATCTTTTATGTCCACCTGTGAGGGCAGACGGGGCCTCAGTTTAACGTCTCATCCAAAAGACGGCACCTCCGACAGTGCAGCACTCCCTCAGTCCTGGCACCAGGAGTGTCAGCCTGGACCATGGGCTTAAATCTCTGGAGTGGGACTCGAAGCAGTGACCTTCATCACCCCAGCCCAATACCGGCAGCTCCAGCAGAAACACCGACCTGGCAGCTCTGCCGACACTATGACCCAGTGGCCAGCACAATACGTCACCATATTCCATGGGGATTGAACCCCTGCTGAATGGAGTGTTTAGACAGTTGTTTCCCCACTCTGGAGTCCCCTGTGACCTGGACACACCTGCATGGATCGACTAGTTCTTCAGTCACATAGTTGAGGAAATTCCAGCCGCTGTACGAGAAGGAGCCCTGAAGGAAAGCCAGGGCAATGTGACCAATCCCAGGGGTCATCTGACTATCAAAAGCAATGCTGGGCTTCAAGGCTTCGTAATGACCTGTAAAAACAGAGAATAGAGAGTGTGGGTTACACACAGGGTCACACCTGTCCGAGATACTCCCACACTGAGACTAAAAGAAAGACTTGCATTTATATAGCGCCTTTCACCACCTCAGGACGTCCCAAAGTCCTTTACAGCCAATTAAGTATTTTTGAAGTGTTGTAATGTAGGAAACGCAGCAGCCAATTTGCACACAGCAAGATCCCACAAACAGCAATGTGATAATGACCAGATCATCTGTTTTTTTTTAGTGACGTTGTTTGAGGGATAAATATTGACCAGGACACCGGGGAGAACTCCCCCTGCTCTTCTTTGAATAGTGGCCGTGGGATCTTTTACATCCACCTGAGAGGGGCAGACGGGGACTCGGTTTAATGTCTCAGCTGAAAATCGGCACCTCCGACAGTGCAGCACCCCCTCAGTACTGGCACCGGGAGTGTTGGCCTGGATTATGGGCTCAAGTCTTTGGAGTGGGACTTGAACCCACGACCTTCTGACTCAGAGGACAGAGTGGGGTCACCTGAGCCATGGCCGACACCATAGAGGCTGATACCATGACAGTCTTGTATGTGTTATACAACACACTATATTGGCTATAACATTCCTGCACATAGTATGTAACACCCTATTACTGGGTATTTATTATATATCACACTGTCATTATGTGTAATACTCCTACGTATATCTTATAGACCCTCACTATCAGGTATCGCACTCCTGTATACACTATATAACACTGTTATTGGGCATTACGCTCCTGTATATATAATATTTCGCTATTGGCTATAACACTGAATATTTTATATATCACAATGTAGAATAGTTTCAGTGAATCATAATTAAGAGTAAAGCTTAAATCACATCCTTTCCCAACAAGCCCTAAAATCTCTCACTCCTCAGTACAATAAACCCCATAACCTCTACGCAGGTACGGTAACAGAGTGGTTTTGTTACTGGACGAGTAATCCGGAGACATGAGTTCAAATCCCACTATGGCAGCTGGGGAATTTAAATTCAGTTAATTAAAATAAAAATCTGGAATGAAAAGCTAGTATCAGTAATGGTGGCCAATTGTCATAAAAACCCATCTGGTTCACTGATGTCCTTTAGGGAACCTGCCGTCCTTACCCGGCCTGGGCCTATATGTGACTCCAGACCCACTGCCCTCTGAAATGGCCGAGCAAGACACTCAGTTGTACAATCCCACCACAAAAAGACAAGAATAAAACCGGACAGACCACTAGGCAGCGGACACAACAATGGCAAACCAAACCCAGTTGACCCTGCAAAGTCCTCCTCATTAACATCTGGGGACTTGTGCCAAAATTGGGAGAGCTGTCCCACAGACTAGTCAAGCAACAGCCTGAAACAGAACAGATCTAGCAGCTCAAAACTGGGCATCCATGAGGAGCTGTGGGCCATTAGAAGCAGCAGAATTGTATTCCAGCACAATCTGTAACCTCATGGCCCGGCATATTCCTCACTCTACCATTACCAACAAGCCAGGGGATCAACCCTGGTTCAATGAGGAGTGTAGAAGAGCATGCCAGGAGCAGCACCAGGCGTACCTAAAAATGAGGTGCCAACCTGGTGAAGGGACAACTCAGGACTACATGCATGCTAAACAGCGGAAGCAACATGCTATAGACAGAGCTAAGCGATTCCACAACCAACGGATCAGATCAAAGCTCTGCAGTCCTGCCACATCCAGTCGTGAATGGTGGTGGACAATTAAACAACTAACAGGAGAAGGAGGCTCTGCAAACATCCCCATCCTCAATGATGGCGGAGTCCAGCACGTGAGTGCAAAAGACAAGGCTGAAGCGTTTGCAACCATCTTCAGCCAGAAGTGCCGAGTGGATGATCCATCTCAGCCTCCTCCCGAGATCCCCACCATCATGGAAGCCAGTCTTCAGCCAATTCGATTCACTCCACGTGATATCAAGAAACGGCTGAGTGCATTGGATACAGCAAAGGCTATGGGCCCCGACAACATCCCGGCTGTAGTGCTGAAGACTTGTGCTCCAGAACTAGCTGCGCCTCTAGCCAAGCTGTTCCAGTACAGCTACAACACTGGCATCTACCCAACAATGTGGAAAATTGCCCAGGTATGTCCTGTCCACAAAAAGCAGGACAAATCCAATCCAGCCAATTACCGCCCCATCAGTCTACTCTCAATCATCAGCAAAGTGATGGAAGGTGTCGTCGACAGTGCTATCAAGCGGCACTTACTCACCAATAACCTGCTCACCGATGCTCAGTTTGGGTTCCGCCAGGACCACTCAGCTCCAGACCTCATTACAGCCTTGGTCCAAACAGGGACAAAAGAGCTGAATTCCAGAGGTGAGGTGAGAGTGACTGCCCTTGACATCAAGGCAGCATTTGACCGAGTGTGGCACCAAGGAGCCCTAGTAAAATTGAAGTCAATGCGAATCAGGGGGAAAACTCTCCAGTGGCTGGAGTCATACCTAGCACAAAGGAAGATGGTAGTGGTTGTTGGAGGCCAATCATCTCAGCCCCAGGACAAGCGTGCAGAAAAGATTTACTAGGATGCTACCGGGACTTGATGGTTTGACTTATAGGGAGAGGTTGGATAGACTGGGACTTTTTTCCCTGGAGAGTAGGAGGTTTAGGGGTGATCTTATAGAAGTCTATAAAATAATGAGGGGCATAGATAAGGTCATAGAGTCATAGAGTCATAGAGTCATACAGCACGGATAGAGGCCCTTCGGCCCATCGTGTCCGCGCCGGCCATCAGCCCTATAGTCGATAGTCAAAATCTTTTCCCAAAGGTAGGGGAGTCTATAACGAGGGGGCATAGATTTAAGGTGAGAGGGGAGAGATACAAAAGGGTCCAGAGGGGCAATTTTTTCACTCAAAGGGTGGTGAGTGTCTGGAACGAGCCGCCAGAGGCAGTAGTAGAGGCGGGTACAATTTTGTCTTTTAAAAAGCATTTGGACAGTTACATGGGTAAGATGGGTATAGAGGGATATGGGCCAAGTGCAGGAAATTGGGACTAGCTTAGTGGTATAAACTGGGCGAAATGGACATGTTGGGCCGAAGGGCCTGTTTCCATGTTGTAACTTCTATGATTCTATGATTGCTGCAGGAGTTCCTCAGGGCAGTGTCCTAGGCCCAACCATCTTCAGCTGCTTCATCAATGACCTTCCCTCCATCATAAGGTCAGAAATGGGGATGTTCGCTGATGACTGCACAGTGTTCAGTTCCATTCGCAACCCCTCAGATAATGAAGCAGTCCGTGCCCGCATGCAGCAAGACGCGACCTCTACCACCTAGAAGGACAAGGGCAGCAGGCACATGGGAACAACACCACCTGCACGTTCCCCTCCAAGTCACACACCATCCCGACTTGGAAATATATTGCCGTTCCTTCATCGTCGCTGGGTCAAAATCCTGGAACTCCCTTCCTAACAGCACTGTGGGAGAACCGTCACCACACGGACTGCAGCGGTTCAAGAAGGCGGCTCACCACCACCTTCTCGAGGGCAATTAGGGATGGGCAATAAATGCCGGCCTTGCCAGCGACGCCCACATCCCGTGAACGAATAAAAAAAAAACACACATACACAGGGCTGTTATACCCAATAACACACAATGGGGATAATTTTGACTTTGTGCGATAGTGTAAAATGGCGGATAGTGAATCAATGGCCCCGTTTTACATCTCTCCCCATTTATATATCTGTTGAAGTTAATGAAAATTTATACTATCACACAAAGTCAACATCTCCTCAGTGTGTTGTACAATACACATTGGAATGTTATATCTACTCCTTCCTTCCCTCCTCTCTGTGCTTCCCTCCCTTCCTGTTCTACCATTGGCCATTTCCTTTCTCCCCACCATCAATCTTACCCCATCACACAATATCTCTAACCCCCATTGCCTCCTGGTCCAGCAACTCCTCGATTTTAAAATTCTCATTCTTGTTTTCAAATCCCTCCATGGCTTCGCCCCTCCCTATCTCTGTAACCTCCTCCAGCCCTACAACCCTCCGAGATCTCTGTGTTCCTCCAATTCTTGCCTCTTGCGCATCCCCGATTTTCATCGCTCCACCATTGGCGGCCGTGCCTTCAGCAGTCTAGCTCTGGAATTCCCTCTCTAAACCTCTCTACCTCTCTCTCCTCCTTTAAGATGCTCCTTAAAACCTACCTCTTTGACCAAGCTTTTGGTCACCTGTCCCAATATCTCCTTATGTGGTTCGGTGTCAAATTTTGTTTGATAATCGCTCCTGTGAAGCAAGTTGGGACGTTTTACTACATTAAAGGCGCTATATAAATGCGAGTTGTATGAAGACATACATCAATGGGTGATCCAAACAGGGAATTTTGTGATGTTGTTTTTGACTCATTCTGTGAGGAATGTGTCCTTTACCTTTGCAGATCTGCACGAACCCGACCACGATGATGAGTCCAAGGGCCAGGAGTTTTCCTGCAGTGAAGATGTCCTGGATTCGTGTGACCCATCGTACACTAAAACAATTCACCCAGGTCAGCAGCACTGACGGAATAAGAACCGAGTGAGTGATGAGCAAAGCCTCAATACATTTAAAATATTCTCTCACCCCCCCGCCCCCCCCCCACAATCATCCTCAAGTACAGGTGAGGCATTCTGTATCTAACCCGTGCTGTACCTGCCCTGGGAGTGTTTGATGGGACAGTGTAGAGGGAGCTTTACTCTGTATCTAACCCGTGCTGTACCTGCCCTGGGAGTGTTTGATGGGACAGTGTAGAGGGAGCTTTACTCTGTATCTAACCAGTGCTGTACCTGCCCTGGGAGTGTTTGATGGGACAGTGTAGAGGGAGCTTTACTCTGTATCTAACCCGTGCTGTACCTGCCCTGGGAGTGTTTGATGGGACAGTGTAGAGGGAGCTTTACTCTGTATCTAACCCGTGCTGTACCTGCCCTGGGAGTGTTTGATGGGACAGTGTAGAGGGAGCTTTACTCTGTATCTAACCCGTGCTGTATCTGCCCTGGGAGTGTTTGATGGGACAGTGTAGAGCAAGCTTTACTCTGTATCTAACCCGTGCTGTACCTGCCCTGGGAGTGTTTGATGGGACAGTGTAGAGGGAGCTTTACTCTGTATCTAACCCATGCTGTACCTGCCCTGGGAGTGTTTGATGGGACAGTGTAGAGGGAGCTTTACTCTGTATCTAACCCATGCTGTACCTGCCCTGGGAGTGTTTGATGGGACAGTGTAGAGGGAGCTTTACTCTGTATCTAACCCGTGCTGTACCTGCCCTGGGAGTGTTTGATGGGACAGTGTAGAGGGAGCTTTACTCTGTATCTAACCCGTGCTGTATCTGCCCTGGGAGTGTTTGATGGGACAGTGTAGAGCAAGCTTTACTCTGTATCTAACCCGTGCTGTACCTGCCCTGGGAGTGTTTGATGGGACAGTGTAGAGGGAGCTTTACTCTGTATCTAACCCGTGCTGTACCTGCCCTGGGAGTGTTTGATGGGACAGTGTAGAGGGAGCTTTACTCTGTATCTAACCCGTGCTGTACCTGCCCTGGGAGTGTTTGATGGGACAGTGTAGAGCAAGCTTTACTCTGTATCTAACCCGTGCTGTACCTGCCCTGGGAGTGTTTGATGGGACAGTGTAGAGGGAGCTTTACTCTGTATCTAACCCATGCTGTACCTGCCCTGGGAGTGTTTGATGGGACAGTGTAGAGGGAGCTTTACTCTGTATCTAACCCGTGCTGTACCTGCCCTGGGAGTGTTTGATGGGACAGTGTAGAGGGAGCTTTACTCTGTATCTAACCCGTGCTGTATCTGCCCTGGGAGTGTTTGATGGGACAGTGTAGAGCAAGCTTTACTCTGTATCTAACCCGTGCTGTACCTGCCCTGGGAGTGTTTGATGGGACAGTGTAGAGGGAGCTTTACTCTGTATCTAACCCGTGCTGTACCTGCCCTGGGAGTGTTTGATGGGACAGTGTAGAGGGAGCTTTACTCTGTATCTAACCCTGTACCTGCCCTGGGAGTGTTTGATAGGACAGTGTAGAGGGAGCTTTACTCTGTATCTAACCCTGTACCTGCCCTGGGAGTGTTTGATAGGACAGTGTAGAGGGAGCTTTACTCTGGATCCACTCCATGCGTACTCCAACCAGATATTAATTCAGAACTTTTTTTAAGCAATTAATCAACAGAGCATCAAATGATTTTATAGGTGGTCCATTCGACAATATCACTAATCTATTCCAGATGTGGTCTGACCATCTGAAGCATCACCTGTCTCACTTTTTAATTCCAACCCCCTTGAGAGTTCATTAGCCTTTCTGATTACTTGTTGTACCTCTGCACTAGCTTTTAGAGGTTTACATACATGGACTCCTAAATCCCTTCGCTCCTCCACACCTCCTAATCTCTCATCATAAAGAAAATATTCCCATTTGTCTTTCTCAGATCCAAAGTTCTCACACTGAACTCCAACTGCCAGCTATTCCTATCAGGAAAGTTTGAAGATGCTGGGGCTCTTTTCTCCAGAAAAGGGAAGACTGAGGGGTGACTTGATTGAGGTCTTTAAGATTGTGAAAGGCTTCGATCGGGTAGACGTAGAGAAGATGTTTCCACTTGTGGGGAGTCCAGAACTAGGGGCCATAAATATAAGAGTCACTAATAAAACTAATAGGGAATTCAGGAGAAACTTCTTTACCCAGAGAGTGGTGAGAATGTGGAACTCACTCCCACAAGGAGTAGTTGAGGCGAATAGTGTAGATACATTTAAGGGGAAGCTCGATAAACACATGAGGGAGAAAGGAATAGAAGGATATGCTGATAGGGTGAGATGAAGTAGGGAGGGAGGAGGCTCGTGTGGAGCATAAACACCGGCATAGAGCAGTTGGGCCGAATGGCCTGTTTCTGTGCTGTACATTCTATGTAATTCTACGTAGTTTTGCCCACTTAGTTTGTCCATGTCCCTTTGTAACTTTCTGCTCCCATCTACACAACTAATTGTGCCTCCTAACCGGGGGAAAAGCTGAGGTCCCAGTACAGAACCCTGGGGAACACCACTTGTCACATCCCACCAATCAGAGAACCAACCCTTTATCCCCTCTCCTGCCTCCCAACCAATTACCAATCCATGTCACAAGGTCACCTCCAATTCCATGGGCTTTCATTTTTGCTAATAAGCTCTTGTATGGAACCTTATCAAACGCCTCTGGAAGTCCATATAGACAACATCCATAGACAATCCCCTACGCACCATGCTAGTGACCTCTTCAAAAATTTCAACTAGATTTCCCAGACATGACCGACCCGTCACAAATCCACACTGACTCTCTTTGATCAGCTCATATTTGTCCAAGTGCTCAGTCACTCTGGCCCCAATTTTAAAAGTCGGGGGGGGGGGGGTGGGTGGGTATGGTGAGCACGAACCTCAAAGTGGGTGGTGAACCTGCGGAGGGGGGGGACGTGGAGGCCCGAGGCTTCCTTGTTTGACCAGGAGGACACTCCAGCTCCTCTTGGCCCCTCCTGACAGGTCTGGCCTGGGGGGGGGGGGCGGTGGGGGCAAAGCCATTACTGCTCCCCCTCCTCCGCTCAAGCTTCCGCCTAAGCTAACAGATCGGGGCCTGATCTGCAGATTTAAAGAGGACCCCATCAGCTTGGGATGGGTGACCCCCTGGCCTGCTCAAATATTTGCGAAAGGCAGTGGAAGGGGAGGGAGTTGTTCCCCTCATCTTAACTGCCCCCCCCCCCCCCGCCTGGTTTCTGCCAGGCCGGGGGAGGAGGGGGGCGGTGGGGGGTAAAATCAGGGCCTGTGCCTCTGATTATAGATTCTACTAACTTCTCCACAACTGACAGGTCTGAACTCTCCTGGTTTCTCCCTCTGTCCTTTCTGAAATAATGGAGTGAAATTTGCAATTTTCCAATTCAAAGGCACAATTCCTGAATCTAGAGAACGTCCAACATATTATGACTAACGCACCAACAATCTCCACACCTATTTCTTTCAATACCCCAGGGTGGAAACATTCAGATCCTGGAGATTTGTCTATCTTAAGTCCCATTATTTTCTCCGTTGCCATTTTTTATTTATATTAAATCCACTAAGTGGGTTTGCACATTGAGTGAACGGAGATTGGGAGGGCAGTTTGCTTTCCCTTTCTCTCCTCAGGTGAGGCCACCATAGAGTTACAAAAAAAGCCTTTTAGTCTTTCCCCTGTAGTCTCCAGTTGTCATACTCACAGAGGCAGACGGCAGCCAGGAGTCTCGAGGCGATGTACGGAGGCACACATGCAGGGTAGACTGGCTGCAGCACGTAACTGGAGAATGTCAGAGCCATCACGGCCTGGGTGGTGGGATATATGACCAGCAACGCACTCCACAGCACCAGGAATCTGAGCCGGGGGAAACAAGAGGCGTTTGTATCATCCCTGGACAGACCGCAAGAAGGGAAACATGCAACTCGATGTCACAGCACCGTGAAGTACTAACACCCTGCGACTGGGGGTCGCCTACTCTGGCTGAATGTATTCCTGGACGTTTCATCACATGACCTTCTGCCTCCAGGAGCCTTGGAGGGAGTGCAGCGTAGATTTACTAGAATGATACCTGGACTCCAAGGGTTAAATTACGAGGCGAGATTACACAAACTAGGGTCGTATTCCCTGGAATTTAGAAGATTAAGGGGTGATTTGATCAAAGTTTTCAAGATATTAAGGGGAACTGATAGGGGGGATAGAGAGAAACTATTTCCGCTGGTTGGGGAGTCTAGGACTAGGGGACACAGCCTAAAAATTAGAGCCAGGACTTTCAGGAGTGAAGTTAGGAAACACTTCTACACACAAAGGGTGGTAGAAGTTTGGAACTCTCTTCCACAAACAGCAGTTGATGCTAGCTCAATTGTTAATTTTAAATCTGAGATTGAGAGATTCTTGTTAACCTAAGGTATTAAGGATAAGGGGCGAAGGTGGGTATATGGAGTTAGGTCACAGATCAGCCATGATCTCATTGAATGGCAGGACAGGCTCAAGGGGCTGAATGGCCTCCTCCTGTTCCTATGTTCAACAGTCCTGCCCCCGCACGCCCGCCATTACTCGGCTGATTGGACAGACTCTTTGTTACCCAATGAGATGATACTTGACTGTCAGTCAAACAGACATTTTTCCCATCTCCGATATGTTTATAACTAATAAGTGAAAATGTTCGAAGAAATGAAAAGAGATTAATCTTCGACTCCTGGAGACTGGGAAGATTGGGTTTGTTTTCCTTGGAGCAGAGGAGGCTGAGGGGGGACATGATTGAGGTGTACAAAATTATGAGGGGCACAGATAGGATGGATACTAAGGAGCTTTTTCCCTTCGTTGAGGGTACTATAACAAGGGGACATAGATTCAAGGTAAAAGGCGGGAGGTTTAGAGGGGATTTGAGAAAGAACTTTTTCACCCAGAGGGTGGTTGGAGTCTGGAACTCACTGCCTGAGAGGGTTGTGGAGGCAGGAACCCTCACAACATTCAAGAAGCATTTGGATGAGCACTTGAAATGCCATAGCATACAAGGCTACGGACCAAATGTTGGAATATGGGATTAGATTAGACAGGGCTGATGGCCGTCGCGGACACGATGGGCCGAAGGGCCTCTATCCGTGCTGTATAACTCTATGACTCTATGACAATCTCGGAGGGCTGGCGACCTGTCTGTGACACGGATCGTTGGAGGGGAGGGGGAGGCTCCCTCCTATTCACACAGGGAGCTTCTGCCCTCCGCTGGGGGGCAGGGGGAGAAATCAGACTGCATGTGAGTGTGAGCACTCTCTCTTCCACACTCCTACAGACCAGCAGGGAGCTGGGAGCAGGTGGTCAGTCCCCTATTTTCAGTCAGGGTCAATGAAGAACAGGGCGGGCAATGGGGTAGAATGAAACTGGGAAACGAGTGTTGTCCGTCGGGGTGCTGAACCATTCCAGACACATCTCACCGGCTCGGTCTCTGATCTGTGCCGTTAGCCAGGGTGGTAATAGTGAAGTTATCATTGGTCTCACTGCCCTGGGCTAGGGGAGCCACTGCTTCCTGCTCCAGGTCATTATCCAATGACTCCTGCTGGAAAGTGAGTGTGTACACAGACGGGCACTGAGTTCAGTTGTGATGCTCCTTGTAGTCGAATAGCCTGCCAACAATCACTGTCTAGGCTCACACATAAAGAATAATCATTTGGAACTGAACCCCAGCACCACTCAGTGCCTTGTATAACCGTGGGGAGAATATCGGCCATTTTAAAGATCTTTGAAAAAAGCTGCAGCACCATTCCAGCACAAATACCCCGGCAATACCTCACCCCCCAAATACCCCGGCGAGTGATTCACCTCCTGACTCCCCAAAGCCTTTTCACCATCTACAAGGCACAAGTCAGGAGTGTGAGGGAATACTCTCCACTTGCTTGGATGAGTGCAGCTCCAACAACACTCAAGAAGCTCGACACCATCCAGGACAAAGCAGCCCGCTTGATTGGCACCCCATCCACCACCCTAAACATTCACTCCCTTCACCACCGGCGCACTGTGGCTGCAGTGTGTACCATCCACAGGATGCACTGCAGCAACTCGCCAAGGCTTCTTCGACAGCACCTCCCAAACCCGCGACCTCTACCACCTAGAAGGACAAGAGCAGCAGGCGCATGGGAACAACACCACCTGCACGTTCCCCTCCAAGTCACACACCATCCCGACTTGGAAATATATCACCGTTCCTTCATCGTCGCTGGGTCAAAATCCTGGAACTCCCTTCCTAACAGCACTGTGGGAGAACCGTCACCACACGGACTGCAGCGGTTCAAGAAGGCGGCTCACCACCACCTTCTCGAGGGCAATTAGGGATGGGCAATAAATGCCGGCCTCGCCAGCGACGCCCACACCCCATGTACAAATAAAAAAAACCGCAAATACCCTGGTAATCCTCCAAACACGTGCTTAACATAGGCATAGTCTCCTCCTGACTTGGGGATTGTCACTCCAAGCTCAGCATAGCAAAGGGACCCAATAACGGTGATGAGCCCAGCCAGCACCCAGATAATGAGAGCCAGTCCCACGGACCCTGCGTGTTCCAGGACCCCTTTTGGGGAGATGAAGATTCCGGAACCGATGATGTTACCTGTGGAAAGGACACAAGCTGACATCACAAGGTGTTATATTTCTCAAACGTTCATCACTGATTCATGGACGTTACAGCACAGAAGGAGGCCATTCGACCCATTGACAAAGAGCTGGCACAGACATGATGGGCTGAATGGTTTCCTTCAGTCCTGTAAACTACTATTATCCTATAACTTTAACCTCTCGTTCCTCGTCTCGTTCTACTGGATCACCCCTGCACCCTTTCAATGGCTCTAATATCCTTCCTGTAATGTGTGACCTTAAACTACGCCCATTACTCAAACTGTAGCCTAACATTCACATCTCTGCCTTGTGTTTACGTTCAGTGCCGCTCTGCCTTGTTAATGGCCTTTTCTACCTCCACTCCCTCCTTTAAAGATCTTTCTGCTGCAATAGTGTTTTTGTGAGGTGATGATAATATCAGGACAGTGAACCCTGTTAAGAATTAATGTATCAGGAGATAGGTGTAAAAGTAGAATTAGTGACCAGAGGGATGGGCTTGACTGGGAGAGTTAGAGTACCAGAGGGATGGGCTTTAATGGGAGAGGTAGTGACCAGAGGGATGGGCTTTAATGGGAGAGGCAGTGACCAGAGGGATGGGCTTTAATGGAATAATCACTCAGGCTGTGAATTTTAGGGATTCCAACTATGAAAGTCAGTGCTGACCAGTGCTGTGCTGTCCTGATATTAACACTGAAATCTGCAGCACTCGAGGGCTGCTTCACCCTCAACACCAAACTCTGTCCAGAACAGGTTGGGGGATTCAGCCGATCCTGTCCTTACCCGACTGGGCTCACTGGATACAGTGAATATCAGAAACACTCCCTCGTCCCTAATCCAGGGCCACCGAGGTTAACTGTAGCAGTCCCTGCGACCACTCGAACTGAAACCAGATGGCTCGGCACTGATTGGAGATGGAACGTGGGACCTGCCTGCACAGGAAGAGGCCATTCAGCCCATCATGTCTGTGCCGGCTCTTTGAAATGTATATGCTCAGGACATCACCTTGCAATGCAATTACCCGCAGAGCAGCAATATCACGGGTACACCAGCACCTGCACGTTCCCCTCTGAGTCACACACCATCCCGACTTGGAAATATATCGCCGTTCCTTCATTGTCGCTGGGCCAAAATCCTGGAACTCCCTACATAACAGCACTGTGGGAGAACCTTCACCACACTGACTGCAGCGGTTCAAGAAGGCGGCTCACCACCACCTTCTCAAGGGCAATTAGGGATGGGCAATAAATGCCGGCCTCGCCAGCGACGCCCACATCTCGAGAATGAATTTTAAAGACAAGCCATTGAGGGAAATGTAACACTGCTGCATTTGTTACAGAGCACTTTACTATGTGTGACTGTGTAGAACACTCCTGTTCATTCCAATTAGTGGATGTTAAAAATTCATCACTGGTTAGGCCGTTTTCTGTTCTCAGGCCAGTTAGGAGTTGTATCGGTGGAAGTGAAGTTGCCCAGAGGGCCATTCTGATTCAGTGCCAGACCTGGCTCTGACTGAAGACAGTCCTGCCTGGACCAGGTCCTGGGGCATGTCTTTAACCAGAGTTAAATGGATTCCTAGCTTGGTTGCTAGGGACTTCTACCAGAGAATGGATAAAAGTGCAGAGCGCTGGACTCTTCGCTCTGCATACAGATGACGCAGAAGCGCTGGCAGAGATATCATTCAACTATGACAAATGAGACCTTTTTCTCGGCCATTCCTTGTGTGTGACAGGATCGCTGAGACTCACAGTGTGGCCAGTTAACTCTCTCAAGGCCACAGCGCCGTTCCTCAACCTAAATTTAGTTTTAAAAAAAAATCAGCGTAATGGGTTGACCGAGGGGGATTCTGTAGCTGGTTCTGTGGCCGGGCTTCTACATAGGAATGTAGGAACAGGAGGAGGCCATTCAGCCCCTCGAGCCTGTTCCGTCATTCAATTAGATCATGGCGGATCTGTATCTTAACTCCAACTACCCGTCTTGGTTCCATATCCCTTAATCCCCTCACCCAACAAAAATCTATCAATCTCAGTTTTGAAATTTTCAATTGACCCCCAGCCTCAACAGCTCTTTTGGGGGAGAGAGTTCCAGATTTCCACTCCCCTTTGTGTGAGGAAGTGCTTCCTGACATCACCCCTGAACGGCCTGGCTCTAATTTTAAGGTTCTGCCCCCTTGTTCTGGACTCCCCCCACCAGAGGAAATAGTTTCTCTCTATCGACCCTATCAAATCCTTTAATCATCTCAAACCCCTCGATTAGATCACCCCTTAATCTTCTAAACTCGAGGGAATACAAGCCCAGTCTGTGCAACCTGTCCTCATAATTTAACCATTTTAGCCCTGGTCGAGTTCTCGGGTGTCACACTGAAGCTGTACTCCTGTTCATGCTGACCTGGAGTATCGTGTACAGTTACACTCAACAGGATATCAGGTGTCAGCCATGGCTCAGTGTGTATCTCTCTCTCACCTCTTAAGTCAGAAGGTCGTGGGTTCAAGCCCCACTCCAGAGACTTGAGTCCATAATCCAGGCTGCGGAGCAGGCTCGAGGGGCCGATTGGCCTACTCCTGCTCCTATTTCTTATGTTCTTATGTTCTGATACTCCAGTGCAGTACTGAGGGAGTGCTGCATTGTCTGAGGTACCGTCTTTTGGGTGAGATGTTAAACTGAGGCCTCGTTTGCCCACTCAGGTGGACGTAAAAGATCCCATAATGCTATTTTGAAGAAGAGCAGGGAGTTCTCCCTGGTGTCCTGGCCAATATTTATCCCTCAACCAACATCATTAAAAACAAGTGATCTGGTCATTTATCACATTGCTGTTTGTGGGATCTTGCTGTACGCAAATTGGCTGCCGGATTTCCTACATTACAACAGTGAGTACACTTCAAAAAAGTACTTCAGTGACTTTGGAATATCCTGAGGTTGTGAAAGGTGCTATATAAATGCAAGCCTTTCTTTCTTAACAGTGGGTCATCCAGCCACTAGGAGCAGTGCAGAGAACAGCAGCGAGACAGGTCCCTAGTGTGAGAGGGAAGAGCATCCAGGTAAATGAGAAGATACCGAACGGGATAGTGAAAGTAAACACAGATCGATACGTTCAGATACTCCAGGAGGTCAGGGCACAGGGTCAGGGCGTGAAAGGAATATTTAGGACCGATTCCAAGAAGTATTTCTATACACCGGGATCAACAGCTGGAACATGTTGCCAGGAGAAGGCATCACATCTGGTACGGGACAGACTTTTTTTTTTTTATTCGTTCACGGGATGTGGGCGTCGCTGGCAAGGCCGGCATTTATTGCCCATCCCTAGCGAGATTTTTACAACTTGGCTTGCTAGGCCATTTCAGAGGGCAATTAAGAATCAACCACATTGCTGTGGGTCTGGAGTCACATATAGGCCAGACCGGGTAAGGACGGCAGGTTTCCTTCCCTAAAGGACATTAGTGAACCAGATGGGCCATTTGGCCTTTTCCTGCCCAGCATTTCCATATGTTGGTATGTTAGGTGGTGGAGTCCAGGACATGGACTCAATCAATGAACAGTTGGTAAAAGAGGAAGGAGATTATGTGAATTGAAGGCCTTCTTCATCTGAGACCAATTCTCATCCTCGTGTTCAATCCCTCCGTGGCCTCGCCCCTCCCTATCTCTGTAACCTCCTCCATGGCCTCGCCCCTCCCTATCTCTGTAACCTCCTCCATGGCCTCGCCCCTCCCTATCTCTGTAACCCCCTCCGTGGCCTCGCCCCTCCCTATCTCTGTAACCTCCTCCATGGCCTCGCCCCTCCCTATCTCTGTAACCCCCTCCGTGGCCTCGCCCCTCCCTATCTCTGTAACCCCCTCCATGGCCTCGCCCCTCCCTATCTCTGTAACCTCCTCCATGGCCTCGCCCCTCCCTATCTCTGTAACCCCCTCCGTGGCCTCGCCCCTCCCTATCTCTGTAACCTCCTCCATGGCCTCGCCCCTCCCTATCTCTGTAACCCCCTCCGTGGCCTCGCCCCTCCCTATCTCTGTAACCTCCTCCATGGCCTCGCCCCTCCCTATCTCTGTAACCCCCTCCATGGCCTCGCCCCTCCCTATCTCTGTAACCCCCTCCGTGGCCTCGCCCCTCCCTATCTCTGTAACCCCCTCCATGGCCTCGCCCCTCCCTATCTCTGTAACCCCCTCCATGGCCTCGCTCCTCCCTATCTCTGTAACCCCCTCCATGGCCTCGCCCCTCCCTATCTCTGTAACCTCCTCCATGGCCTCGCCCCTCCCTATCTCTGTAACCCCCTCCGTGGCCTCGCCCCTCCCTATCTCTGTAACCTCCTCCAGCCCTACAATCCTCCGAGATCTCTGCGCTCCTCCAGCTCTGGCCTCTTGTACAACCCCAACTTCCATCTCTCCACCATTGGCGGCCGTGCCTTCAGCTGCCTGGGCCCTAAGCTCTGGAATTCCCTCCCTAAACCTCTCCGCCTCTCTCTCCTCCTTAAAACCTCCCTCTTTGACCGAGCTTTTGGTCACTTGTCCTGGTATCTCCTTCATTGGCTCGGTGTCAATTTCCATTTATTACGTTTCTGTGAAGCACCTTGGGACGTATTCCTGTGTTAAAGTCACCACATAAATCCAATTGTTGTTGTTTGTCCGTACCCCGTGTATTCTCAGTACGGCCCTGTACCCCGTGTATTCTCAGTATGGCCCAGTACCCTGTGTATTCTCAGTATGGCCCAGTACCCTGTGTATTCTCAGTATGGCCCCGTACCCTGTGTATTCTCAGTACGGCCCTGTACCCCGTGTATTCTCAGTACGGCCCTGTACCCTGTGTATTCTCAGTACGGCCCTGTACCCTGTGTATTCTCAGTATGGCCCTGTACCCCGTGTATTCTCAGTACGGCCCTGTACCCTGTGTATTCTCAGTATGGCCCAGTACCCTGTGTATTCTCAGTATGGCCCCGTACCCTGTGTATTCTCAGTACGGCCCTGTACCCCGTGTATTCTCAGTACGGCCCTGTACCCTGTGTATTCTCAGTACGGCCCTGTACCCTGTGTATTCTCAGTATGGCCCAGTACCCCGTGTATTCTCAGTATGGCCCCGTACCCTGTGTATTCTCAGTATGGCCCAGTACCCCGTGTATTCTCAGTACGGCCCCGTACCCCGTGTATTCTCAGTATGGCCCCGTACCCCGTGTATTCGCAGTATGGCCCCGTACCCTGTGTATTCTCAGTACGGCCCTGTACCCCGTGTATTCTCAGTATGGCCCTGTACCCTGTGTATTCTCAGTACGGCCCCGTACCCCGTGTATTCTCAGTACGGCCCCGTACCCTGTGTATTCTCAGTACGGCCCCGTACCCCGTGTATTCTCAGTACGGCCCCGTACCCCGTGTATTCTCAGTACGGCCCCGTACCCCGTGTATTCTCAGTACGGCCCCGTACCCCGTGTATTCTCAGTACGGCCCTGTACCCCGTGTATTCTCAGTACGGCCCCGTACCCCGTGTATTCTCAGTACGGCCCCGTACCCCGTGTATTCTCAGTATGGCCCCGTACCCCGTGTATTCTCAGTACGGCCCTGTACCCCGTGTATTCTCAGTACGGCCCCGTACCCCGTGTATTCTCAGTACGGCCCTGTACGCTGGTACTCACTGTCTCAGATCAGTGTCCCGACATTCTGTCAGCTTTTTAATAGCTTCGCCACGTTGAAAGTGAAAGAATGAAGGAATTTGCATTTCTACAGTGCTTTACATGACCTCAGGATGTCCCAAAGCACTTTACTGAAGTATTTTTGAAGTGTAGTCACTGTTGTAATGTAGGAAACGTGGCAGCCAATTTGCGCACAGCAAGATCCCACAAACAGCAAGGTGATAATGACCAGATAATCTGTTTTAGTGACGTTGGTTGAGGGATAAATATTGAGTCATAGGGTCATGGAATCCTACAACACAGAAGGAGGCCATTCGGCCCATTGTGCCTGTGCTGGCTGTTTGAAAGAGTTATCCAATTAGTCCCATTCCCCTGCCCTTTCCCCAAAACCGTACAAATTAGACCTCTTCAAGTAGAGTTATAGAGTCATAGAGTCATACAGCACGGATAGAGGCCCTTCGGCCCATCGTGTCCGCGCTGGCCATCAGCCCTGTCTACTCTAATCCCATATTCCAGCATTTGGTCCATAGCCTTGTATGCTATGGCATTTCAAGTGCTCATCCAAATGCTTTTTGAATGTTGTGAGGGTTCCTGCCTCCACAACCCTTTCAGACAGTGAGTTCCAGACTCCAACCACCCTCTGGGTGAAAAAGTTCTTTCTCAAATCCCCTCTAAACCTCCCGCCTTTTACCTTGAATCTATGTCCCCTTGTTATAGAACCCTCAACGAAGGGAAAAAGCTCCTTAGTATCCATCCTATCTGTGCCCCTCATAATTTTGTACACCTCAATCATGTCCCCCCTCAGCCTCCTCTGCTCCAAGGAAAACAAACCCAATCTTCCCAGTCTCTCTTCATAGCTGAAGCGCTCCAGCCCTGGTAACATCCTGGTGAATCTCCTCTGCACCCTCTCCAAAGTACATGTCCAATTGCCTTTTGAAAGTTCCTATGGAATCTGCTTCCACCAACCTTTCAGGGAGTGCATTCCAGATCTTAACAACCCTCTGTGTGAAAACATTTCTCCTCATTTCCCCTCTAGTTCTTTTGCCAATTATTTTAAATCTGTGACCTCTGGTTACCGACCCACTTGCCAGAGGAAACGGTTTCTCCCTACTTGATCTATCAAAACCCCTCATGATTTTGAATACCTCTATTAAATCTCCCCTTAACCTTCTCTGCTCTGAGGAGAACAGTCCCAGCTTCTCCAGTCTCTCCACATAACTAAATTCCCTTATCCCTGGTATCATCCTGGTAAACCTCCTCTGAACCTTCTCCAAGGCCATGACATCCTTTCTAAAGCATGGTGCCCAGAATTGTACACAGTGCTGCAGCTGAGGCCTAACCAGTGATTTGTAAAGGTTTAGCATGACTTCTTTGTGCTTGTATTCAGTGCCCCTATTTACAAAGCCAAGTATCCCATACAGTTTCTTAATCGCCTTATCAACTTGCCCTGCCACTGTCAAAGATTTGCGAATATGTACCCTCAGGTCCCTCTGCTCTTGCACCTCCTCAAAATTGTAGCATTTAGATTATACTGCCTCTCCCAAGTTCCTCCCAAAGTGTTTCACTTCACACTTATCCACATTAAATTGCATCTGCCATGTGTATACCTATTTTACCAGCCTGTCTATGTCCTCCTGAAGTCTGCTACTATCCTCCTCACTATTTACCACGTTGCCAAGTTTTGTATCATCCGCAAACTTCGAAATTATACTCCCTATACCCTAGTTCAGGTCATTTATCTATAACAAGAAAAGCAGTGGTCTAATACCGACCCCTGGGGACCCCATTGCATATTTCACTCCGGTCAGAAAAACATCAGTTCACCACTACTCTCTGCCTCCTTTCAATTAGCCAGTTACACGCCCAAGTTACCACCGTCCCTTTAATCCCATGTGCTTCTAGTTTCCGAATTAGTCTGTTATTTAGTACTTTATCGTGTGCCTTTCACTGCTTTCCTCCCTCAGCCTCTGCACCGAGCGACTTCTCATCCTCGGGGATTTCAATCTCCATCGCAACTCATCATGCTCTCTCTCCTCTGAGTTCACTGCCCTCCTATCCTCCCTTAATCTCTCCCTCCATATAAACTCCCCTACCCATATTCACGGCCACCCCATAGACCTTGCCATCTCACGTGGCCTCTGCTCCCATCGTGTCAATCACAGATCAGGCCATCTCTGATCACTTCCTTGTATCCCTCTCCACCCACATCCCCCTTCCCCCTCCCAATTCCACTTCCTTCTGTGTCCACCCCTGGAAAAAACTCTCCCCCAGGTCACTTACAACGACACTTTCAAATTCCCAACTGTCGAGCCTTTGGCCCTCCATTCACCACGACATTTCTGCAGCTATCAGTCTGCTCAATCACACCCTCACCTCCACCTTTGATGCTCTTGTCCCCATTAAAACCATTACTCCCTCTCACCCTGGTCATTTCCCCCTGGTATGGCCCTCATCTCCACTCCCTTAAGTCCAAGGGATGCAGACTTGATCATCCTGGAATGTAAAGATAACCCCTGACTTCTCTTCTCCACTACAAACCATCTTGTTAAACCCCTCTCCCCTGCCCCCTCCACCCTCACCTCCAACAACAAGTGCGAGGAGCTCATGGACTTCTTTGTCACTAAGATTGAGACCAGCCGTTCAGCTGCCTTTGCCATTTCCCTCCCTTTCCCTAGCCCACCGAGCCAAACTTCCCCTACGGTTCCCCCCTGCCCTTGCCCTGAACTCACATCTTTCTCTAGTTTCTCTCCTATCTCCCCTCATGCCCTCTCAAAACTCATCTTGACCATGAGACCCCCGTCCTGCTCCCTTGACCCTATTCCCACCAAACTACTGACCACCCAACTTCCCTTCCTGGCCCCCGTGTTAGCTGATATTGTTAATGGTTCCTTCTCCTCAGGTACTGTCCCCCTCCCCTTCAAATCTGCCGTCATCACACCCCTCCTCAAAAAACCCACCCTTGACCCCTCTGACCTTGCAAACTACCGCCCCATCTCCAACCTCCCTTTCCTCTCCAAAGTCCTTGAACACGTTGTCGATTCCCAAATCCGTGCCCAACTTTCCCGCAACTCCATGTTTGAATCCCTCCAATCAGGTTTCCACCCCTGCCACAGTACTGAAACGGCCCTTATCAAAGTCACAAATGACATCCTATGTGACTGTGACCATGGTAAACTATCCCTCCTCATCCTTCTCCACCTGTCTGCAGCCTTTGACACGGTTGACCACACCATCCTCCTCCAATGCCTCGCCTCCGTCGTCCAGCTGGGTGGGACTACGTTCATCTGGTTCCATTCTTATCCATCCAGTCGTAGCCAGAGAATCACCTGCAATGGCTTCTCTTCCCACTCCCACACTGTTACCTCTGGAGTCCCCCAAGGATCTTTCCTTGCCCCCCCCTCCTATTTCTCATTTATAGGCTGCCCCTCGACGAAATCCAATGAAAACACAACGTCAGATTCCACATGTACACTGACGACACCCAGCTCTACCTCACACAACTTCCCTCGCCCCCTCCACTGCCTCTCATTTATCACATTGCTTGTCCAATGAGCAAAAATTTCCTCCAACTAAATACTGGGAAGACCGAAGCCATTGTCTTCGGGCCCCGCCACAAACTCCATTCCCTCGTCACCGACTCCATCCCTCTCCCTGGCCACTGTCTGAGGTTGAACCAGACCGTTCGTAACCTTGGCGTCCTATTTGACCCTGAGCTGAGCTTCCAACCACATATCCGCTCCATCACCAAGACCGCCTACTTCCACCTCCGTAAAATCGTCCGTCTCTGCCCCTGCCTCAGCTCATCTGCTGCTGAAACCTTCATCCATGCGGTTGTTATCTCTAGACTCGACTATTCAATGCTCTCCTGGCCAGCCTCCCATCTTCCACCTTCCATAAACTTGAGCTCATCCAAAACTCTGCTGCCCCGTATCCTAACTCGCACCAAGTCCCGTTCTCCCATCACCCCCTGTGCTCACTGACCTACATTGGCTCCTGGTCCATCAACATCTTGATTTTAAAATTCTCACCTTTGCTTTCAAATCCCTCCACGGCCTCACCCCTCCCAATCTCTGTAACCTCCTCCAGCCCTACAACCCTCCGAGATCTCTGCACTCCTCCAATTCTGGCCTCTTGCGCATTCCCATTTTATTCGCTCCACCATTGGCGGCCGTGCCTTCAGCTGTCTAGGCCCTAAGCTCTGGAATTACCACCTCTCTCTCCTCCTTTAAGACGCTCCTTAAAACCTACCTCTTTGACCAAGCTTTTGGTCACCTGTCCTAATATCTCCTTATGTGGTTCGGCCAATTTTGTTTGATAATCGCTCCTGTGAAGCACCTTTGGGACGTTTTACTACGTTAAAAGTGCTATATAAATGGGAGTTGCTGCGGTTGTTGTTTGATGGGACAGTGTAGAGGGAGCTTTACTCTGTATCTAACCCGTGCTGTACCTGCCCTGGGAGTGTTTGATGGGACAGTGTAGAGGGAGCTTTACTCTGTATCTAACCCGTGCTGTACCTGCCCTGGGAGTGTTTGATGGGACAGTGTAGAGGGAGCTTTACTCTGTATCTAACCCGTGCTGTACCTGCCCTGGGAGTGTTTGATGGGACAGTGTAGAGGGAGCTTTACTCTGTATCTAACCCGTGCTGTACCTGCCCTGGGAGTGTTTGATGCTGAGACTGGGCACAATAAGCAGAGACCTTTATGTGTTCGGTCTGGGATAGATTTGGATGCTGACCCTGAGCTGGCGGGACAGGGATTGAGTGTCAGGCAGTTCCACGCGGCGCTGACACTCCCTTTACCAGGAGTTTACTTTAAATCCTGTTCCCTGAGAGCTGTAATTCACTCCGGAATGTGAGGACATGCTGCTAATATTGACGGAGTGATGAAGTCGATGCCGCTGCACAGAGCCCAGGACCGAGCTGGGAGCCTGGTCCTCGGGAGAAGCCTCTGCTCTAAGCGGTCTTTTTGGAACATCGCCCTGATTCGTCTGAATGAGCGATTTGTTCCGAGCTGCTCTCTCCTACAATCAACATTCAGTTAAAGAGAGAAACTTTAAACGGAGTGAATGGAAAGGCAGCGAGGAGCAGAATCGCTGAGAGATTTGAATGAAGGCGGAGCTGGTGCAGATGCTCCGGGCTGGGCTGTGGGTTGGCGGAGACTCAGACTCAGACTCTGGGAATCCGATTGAGTGCGACCGACGGGCCTCGCACTTAGTGAATTGGTCAAAATCACGTTCAAGTTTATAAACCCATAAAACTCAGAGAGATTCACATTCCATTTCAACAAAAATATATTGAATTGGCAACTTGGAAGAGTTCAGTCATTGTCTAAACGCTTGCGGTGGTGACGAGAGAAAGTTTACAGTGGGTCGCAAGAGATGGGTTTCCCCAAACTCTCTCTCTCGCCCCCCCCCCCAGTACTCACCCACAATAATGGCACAGGCGCTGAGCAGACCAATCTCCTTTTTCAATGCCACTCGATCAGGGATGTTCTGTGAACCAGAGCGAGCCTTTTTTGCCGGCATTGCTGCTGAGAGATGCTGTTGTGTTTCTGGCTCCGCCTCACTTACCCCTCTCCAGCCATCAGTCACACAGACAAAGGGGGCAGCCAGCTACTTCTGCACAAAACTAGTCAAGGGTGAAGATTCCCTCCCTCTCGGAGAACAGCAGACCGAGTATTAAAGAGCAGAGTGTGAACACACAGGGCAATCCCACAGGGAGAATTGTTAAACTTCTAACGAGACTGAGGCCGGGAATACATTTTTTACATTTTAATTGGAAGAAACTAAACAGAACTTGACGTTAATTCCACAACAGCCAATCTCACAAAGAGTTTAGCAGCTCCTCAGTGAGCAATACACCCGCCAATCAATTTTAGTCATCTGACTCCAGCTGATTCTCTTAAGTAGGAAATGTAAGTCCAGGATTGGCCTGCTCTTTCTCAGCACATGGAATCATAGAAAGGTTACAGCACGGAATGAGGCCATTCAGCCCATCGAGTCCGTGCCAGCTCTATTGCAAGAGCGATCCAGCTAGTCCCACGCCCCCGCCCTTTCCCCGTAGCCCTCCAAATTTTTCCTTCAAGTCCTTATCCAGTTCCCTTTTGAAGGCCATGATTGAATCTGCCTCCACCACCCCCTCGGGCAGTGCATTCCAGATCCTAACCACTCGCTGGGTAAAAAAGTTTTTCCTCATGTCACCTTTGGTTCTTTTGCCAATCACCTTAAGTCTATGTCCTCTGGTTCTTGACCCTTCCACCGATCATAGAATCATAGAATCATAGAAGTTACAACATGGAAACAGGCCCTTCGGCCCAACATGTCCATGTTGCCCAGTTTATACCACTAAGCTAGTCCCAGTTTCCTGCACTTGGCCCATATCCCTCTATACCCATCTTACCCATGTAACTGTCCAAATGCTTTTTAAAAGACAAAATTGTACCCGCCTCTACTACTGCCTCTGGCAGCTCATTCCAGACACTCACCACCCTTTGAGTGAAAAAATTGCCCCTCTGGACCCTTTTGTATCTCTCCCCTCTCACCTTAAATCTATGCCCCCTCGTTATAGACTCCCCTACCTTTGGGAAAAGATTTTGACTATCTACCTTATCTATGCCCCTCATTATGTGAACAGTTTCTCTCTATCTACTCTGTCTAGACTCTTCATGATTTTGAACACCTCTATCAAATCTCCTCGCAACCGTCTCTGTTCCAAGGAGAACAATCCCAGCTTCTCCAGTCTATCCACGTAACTGAAGTCCCTCATCCCTGGAATCATTTTTGTAAATCTTTTCTGCACCCTCTCTAAGGCCTTCACATCTTTCCTAAAGTGCAGTGCCCAGAACTGGACACAATGCTCCAGTTGTGGTCGAACCAGTGTTTATAAAGGTTCATCATGACTTCCTTACTTTTGTACTCTATGCCTCTATTTATAAAGCCCAGGATCCCGTATGCTTTTTTAACCGCTTTCTCAACCTGTCCTGCCACCTTCAACGATTTGTGCACATATACCCCCAGGTCTCTCTGTTCCTGTACCCCGTTTAGAATTGTACCCTCTAGTTTATATTGTCTCTCCTCGTTCTTCCTACCGAAATGTATTACTTCTCATTTTTCTGTGTTAAATTTCATCTGCCATGTGTCCGCTCATTCCACCAGCCTGTCTATATCCTCTTGAAGTCTATCACTATCCTCCTCACTGTTCACTACCCTTCCAAGTTTTGTGTCATCTGCAAATTTTGAAATTGTGCCCTGTACTCCCAAGTCCAAGTCATTAATATATATCAAGAAAAGCAGTGGTCCCAGCACTGACCCCTGGGGAACACCACTGTACACCTCCCTCCAGTCCGAAAAACAACCGTTCACCACTACTCTCTGTTTCCTGTCCCTTAGCCAATTCTGTATCCATGTTGCTACTGCCCCCTTTACTCCATGGGCCGCAATCTTGATGATAAGCCTACCATGCGGCACTTTATCAAACACCTTTTGAAAGTCCATATTCACCACATCAACTGCATTGCCCTCATCGACCCTCTCTGTTACCTCATCAAAAAACTCTATCAGGTTAGTTAAACACGATTTGCCTTTAACAAATCCGTGCTGGCTTTCCCTAATCAATCCACCCTCGTCCAAGTGACTGTTAATTCTGTCCCAGATTATTGTTTCTAAATGTTTCCCCACCACTGAGGTTAAACTGACTGGCCTGTAGTTGCTGGGTTTATCCTTACACCCTTTTTTGAACAAGGGTGTAACATTTGCAATTCTCCAGTCCTCTGGCACCACCCCCGTATCTACGGTTATTGGGAATGTCAGAGGATAAAATGTGAGAGAATCCAAAGGGTGGAATATCAGTTAGAGGGAGGTTGTGCCTTTTGACACCCAGTCTGGCAACGCCTCGATATTAAAATTCTCATTCTCTTGTCCCTCCCCCTCCGGGGTCTCAGCCCCCTCCCCCTCCGGGGTCTCAGCCCCCCCCCCCCCTCTGGGGTCTCAGCCCCCCCCCTCCGGGGTCTCAGCACCCCCCCCCTCCGGGGTCTCAGCCCCTCCCTATCCCTTATGAAAGAAGTTAAAAAAACAATTCGGAAAGCAAAGAGAAGCTGCATAATTAAATTATCAAGGAACATAAAAAGAAATAGTAAAGTATTCTAAAGAAAAATCAGGATAGGGATAGGGCCACTGAGGGATACACACAATAAACTCACAGGTAATGACAGCGATATGGCAGAAATATTAAATAATTACTTTGCCTCAGTATTTACCAGGGAGACTCACAGGATGGGCGGGACATTAGAAGATGAGATCAAAAAAGATATAAAGACATTTAAGATAGAAAGGGGGGAGATAATTGATGAACTAATCAAACTTAGAATGGATAAAACCTCTGGTCCAGATGGATTACATCCGCGAATATTAAAAGAAGTTAGGGAAGAGATAGCAGAGGTACAATTACATGTATATAAAAAATCATTAGCAAAGGGAATTGTGCCAGAGGACTGGTGGACAGCTAATGTGATTCCTATATTTAAAAAGCGAGGTAGAACAAGTCCAGGGAACTATAGACCAGTTAGCTTAACGTCGGTGGTAGGAAAGATAATGGAATCTTTACTTAAAGATGTAATAGAAAAACATCTAGAAACCGAAATTATAATAAAGAATAGTCAGCACGGATTTCAGAAGGGAAGGTCATGCTTGACCAACCTTATTGAATTCCCTGAAGAAGACCACTCTAAAGTAAAAATACTCAATTGGGGGAGGGCCAATTTCAATGGGATGAGAACAGATCTGGCCCGGGTAAATTGGAATCAAAGATTGGCAGGCAAAACTGTAATTGAACAGTGGGCCGCCTTTAAAGAGGAGATGGTTCGGGTACAGTCCAGGTACATTCCCACCACGGGGAAAGGTAGGGCAAACAAAGCCAGAGCTCCCTGGATGACGAGAGAGATAGAGAGTAAGAAGAAGCAGAAAAACGGGGCTTATGAGAGATGTCAGGGTTGATCTTTATCTAAAATTTGACTAAGTTTGGCATCAAGCATTTAACTTAAATTTAATCTTAACTTGTAGTTTTCAGTTAGTGGCAAACAAGCAGCCTGAAATGGCAGTTGGTCACCTAGTTAATTAGGTGACTGGTTAGAACTGGTAATCTACTGTCAGCTGGGGCTGACTCAGGTGATTGGCATTCTAGCGAGCATAAATTCAGAAAGGTTTTGCTAATGCACAGAGTGAGGGAGCACGGAGTAGCAGCAACTGACAGAGTCTGTCATTGGGAATTTGGTGAGCGAGGGGATTCGGTGCAGTAAGGGGTGAGGGGCATTGGATTAGTCAGTGGAGAGGGGGGTCCCGAGAGCGGAGAGGGGGGTACCGAGAGCGGAGAGGGGGGTACCGAGAGCGGAGAGGGGCGTACCGAGAGCGGAGAGGGGGGTACCGAGAGCGGAGAGGGGCGTCCCGAGAGCGGAGAGGGGGGTACCGAGAGCGGAGAGGGGGGTACCGAGAGCGGAGAGGGGGGTACCGAGAGCGGAGAGGGGGGCGTCCCGAGAGCGGAGAGGGGGGTACCGAGAGCGGAGAGGGGGGCGTCCCGAGAGCGGAGAGGGGGGTACCGAGAGCGGAGAGGGGCGTCCCGAGAGCGGAGAGGGGCGTCCCGAGAGCGGAGAGGGGGGTACCGAGAGCGGAGAGGGGGGGTACCGAGAGCGGAGAGGGGGGGTACCGAGAGCGGAGAGGGGCGTCCCGAGAGCGGAGGGGAGCATCCCAAGAGCGGAGAGGGGCGTCCCGAGAGCGGAGGGGAGCATGAGAGTGGGGAGGGGCGTCCCGAGAGCGGAGGGGGGCGTCCCAAGAGCGGAGAGGGGCGTCCCGAGAGCGGAGGGGGGCGTCCCGAGAGCGGAGAGAGGCGTACCGAGAGCGGAGGGGAGCATGAGAGTTGGGAGGGGTGCGCTGAGAGCGGGGAGGGGCGTCCCGAGAGCGAGGAGGGGCGTCCCGAGAGCGGAGGGGGGCGTCCCGAGAGCGGAGGGGGGCGTCCCGAGAGCGGAGGGGAGAGTAACGAGAGCGGAGGGGGGCGTCCCGAGAGCGGGGAGGGGCGTCCCGAGAGCGGGGAGGGGCGTCCCGAGAGCGGGGAGGGGCGTCCCGAGAGCGGAGGGGGGCGTCCCGAGAGCGGAGGGGGGCGTCCCGAGAGCGGAGGGGGGCGTCCCGAGAGCGGAGGGGGGCGTCCCGAGAGCGGAGGGGGGCGTCCCGAGAGCGGAGGGGGGCGTCCCGAGAGCGGAGGGGAGAGTAACGAGAGCGGAGGGGAGAGTAACGAGAGCGGAGGGGGGCGTCCCGAGAGCGGAGGGGGGCGTCCCGAGAGCGGAGGGGAGAGTAACGAGAACGGAGGGGGGCGTCCCGAGACCGGAGGGGAGAGTAACGAGAACGGAGGGGGGCGTCCCGAGAGCGGAGGGGGGCGTCCCGAGAGCGGAGGGGGGCGTCCCGAGAGCGGAGGGGGGCGTCCCGAGAGCGGAGGGGGGCGTCCCGAGAGCGGAGGGGGGCGTCCCGAGAGCGGAGGGGGGCGTCCCGAGAGCGGAGGGGGGCGTCCCGAGAGCGGAGGGGAGAGTAACGAGAGCGGAGGGGGGCGTCCCGAGAGCGGAGGGGAGAGTAACGAGAACGGAGGGGGGCGTCCCGAGAGCGGAGGGGAGAGTAACGAGAACGGAGGGGGGCGTCCCGAGAGCGGAGGGGAGAGTAACGAGAGCGGAGGGGGGCGTCCCGAGAGCGGAGGGGGGCGTCCCGAGAGCGGAGGGGGGCGTCCCGAGAGCGGGGAGGGGCGTCCCGAGAGCAGAGGGGAGAGTAACGAGAGCGGAGAGGGGCGTCCCGAGAGCGGAGGGGAGAGTAACGAGAGCGGAGAGGGGCGTCCCGAGAGCGGAGGGGAGAGTAACGAGAGCGGAGGGGAGAGTAACGAGAACGGAGGGGGGCGTCCCGAGAGCGGGGAGGGTCGTCCCGAGAGCGGAGGGGAGAGTAACGAGAGCGGAGGGGAGAGTAACGAGAGTGGAGGGGGGCGTCCCGAGATCGGGGAGGGGCGCCCTGAGGGCGGGGAGGGGCGTACCGAGAGTGGGGTCACAGCAACAACGATACCAACCTGCAGGGTGAGGTCTCGGGGACGGCAGGTCGGTGGTCGGTGGGGAGAATCTCTTCTGTTTTCTTCTTTCTGAGGATTGTGGGCTCAGTAACTTAGAGCAAAAAACTAAATTTAAAAAAAAACTAAACTTAATTTAGTTATAGCAAGTAGTGTTTTTTAGTGAATCAAGGTCCCTGGTGTAATTAACATTCTCCAGATTAAGAGTAATTTAAAGGAGTAAACTCCCTAAAGGGAGTAACTAACGAGCTTAATCTAAGGCAAGTCATGGCAGCACAGCTCACACCCGTGATCTGCTCCTCCTGCTCTATGTGGGAAGTCATGGACACTACAGGTGTCCCTGGTGACCATGTGTGCAGGAAGTGTGTCCAGCTGCAGCTACTGGCTAACCGTCTTTCGGAGCTGGAGCTGCGGGTGGACTCACTGTGGAGCATCCATGATGCTGAGACTATCGTGGACAGCACGTTCAGTGAGGTGATCACACCGCAGGTAAAGACTACGCAGGCAGAAAGGAAATGGGTGACCGCCAGGCAGAGTAAAAGGACGAGGCAGGTAGAGCAGGAGTCCCCTGGGGCCATCTCCCTCTCAAACAGATATTCTGCTTTAGATACTGTTGAGAGAGATGGCTTATCAGGGGAATGCAGCAAGAGCCAAGACCGTGGCACCATGAGTGACTCAGCTGCACAGGAGGGGAGGAAGAAGAGTGGCAGGGCTATAGTGATAGGGGATTCCATTGTAAGGGGGATAGATAGGCGTTTCTGCGGCCGCAAACGTGACTCCAGGATGGTATGTTGCCTCCCTGGTGCTAGGGTCAAGGATGTCACGGAGCGGCTGCAGGGCATTCTGGAGGGGGAGGGTGAACAGCCAGAGGTCGTGGTCCATATTGGTACCAACGACATAGGTTAAAAAAAAAGGGATGAGGTCCTGCAAGCAGAGTTTAGGGAGTGAGGAAATAAATTAAAAAGCAGGACCTCTAAGCTAGTAATCTCAGGATTACTCCTAGTGCCACAAGCTAGCGAGAGCAGAAATAGGAGAATGGACCGGATGAACGTGTGGCTTGAGAGATGGTGTCGGAGGGAGGGTTTAAATTCCTGAGGCACTGGGACCGATTCTGGGAAAGGCGGGACCTGTACAAGCTGGACGGGTTGCACCCAAGCAGAACTGGGACCAATATCCTCGCGGGGGCATTTGCTAGTTCTGTTGGGGAGGGTTTAAACTAGTATGGCAGGGGGATAGGAACCAAAGGGCAGGTACAGATAGGACAAATTCAGACCAGGAAATGGGAAGTAGAAAAGCAGTTAGTGACGTAGTTAGTGACTCAGAAAGGCAAAAGAAGCAAAGGTTAAATAGTGTTCAGCACAGGAATTTGACAGGGTTAAAGGGTATATACTGCAATGCAAGGAGTATTACAAACATAGCAGATGAGCTAAGGGCACAGATACACATGGCAGCATGATATCATTGTTATAACGGAAACCTGGCTTAAAGAGGGGGATAATTGGCAGCTCAATATCCCTGGATATAGAGTTTTCAGGCAGGATAGAGTGGGTGATAAAAAAGGAGGAGGGGTAGCATTATTGGTTAAAGGATCAATTACAGTTGTGAGAAGGGATGATGTGCTAAATGGATCATCAATCGAGGCCATATGGGTTGAGCTAAGAAATAAAAAGGGGGCAGTCACACTACTAGGAGTGTACTATAGACCCCCGAATAGCGAAAGGGAGATAGAAGAACAAATATACAGGCAAATTTCTGAGTGCAAAAATAAGAGGGCAATAATAGTAGGGGACTTCAACTACCCGAACATCAACTGGGATTCAAACAGTGTGAGGGGCACAGAGGGCACAAAATTCTTGATCGGTGTCCAGGAGAACTTTTTTAGCCAGTACGTGACAAGCCCAACAAGAAGGAATGCAATTCTAGATTGAGTCCTGGGAAATGAAGATGGGCAAGTGGGTGAAGTGACAATGGGTGACCATATTGGGGATAGTGACCACAATTCAGTTAGTTTTAGCATTATTATGGAAAAGGACAGAGTTAAATCAGGAGTAAACGTTTTAAATTGGGGGAAGGCAAATTTGACAGAACTAAGAGGTGATTTGGCAGAAGTGGACTGGACACAACTACTTGAGGAGAAATCAGTGGCAAGCCAGTGGGAGGCACTAAAAAGTGAAATTCTACGGGTACAATGCAGATACGTCCCCTCAAAGAAAAAGGGTGGCACTGCCAAATTTAGAGCCCCCTGGTTGTCTAGAAGTATACGGGGCAAGATAAAGCAGAAAAAGAAAGCTTATGACTGTCACAGAAAACTAAATACTACAGAAAGCCTAGAGGAGTATAGAAAGTACAGGGATGACGTAAAAAAGGAAATAAGGAAAGCAAAGAGAGGGCATGAAAAAATATTAGCTAGTAAGATTAAAGAAAACCCAAAGATGTTTTTCAGTACATTAAGAACAAGAGGATAGCTAAGGAAAAGGTGGGACCTATCAGGGATGATAAGGGTAACTTGTGTGTAGAAGCAGAGGATGTGGGTAGGGTTTTAAATGAATATTTTGTCTCCGTATTCACAAAGGAAAGGGATGATCTGGACGCAGTAGTTAGAGAGGTGTGAAATATTGGATAAGGTAAACATAACGAGAGAGGAAGTACTAGAGGGACTGGAATCCTTGAAAGTTGATAAGTCACCAGGGCCGGATGGATTGTTTCCTGGGCTACTGAAGGAAGCCAGGGAGGAAATAACGGATGCTCTGAGGATCATTTTCCAATCCTCACTGGATACAGGGGACGTACCGGAGGACTGGAAGACGGCAAACGTAGTACCATTGTTTAAAAAGGGTACGAGGGAAAGGCCGAACAATTATAGGCCGGTCAGTCTTACCTCGGTGGTGGGCAAACTATTAGAATCAATACTGAGAGATAGGATAAACTGTCACTTGGAAAGGCATGGTTTAATCAGGGATAGTCAGCGTGGATTTGTTCAGGGAAGGTCATGCCTTACAAATCTGATTGAATTCTTTGAGGAGGTGACAAGGAGGATTGATGAGGGCAGTGCAGTGGATGTTGTCTACATGGATTTTAGTAAGGCATTTGACAAGGTCCCACATGGCAGACTGGTCAGAAAGGTAAAAGCCCATGGGATACAGGGAAATGTGGTGAATTGGATCCAAAATTGGCTCAGTAACAGGAAACAAAGGGTAAAAGTCGATGGATGTCTTTGCGAATGGAAATCCGTTTCCAGTGGTGTGCCACAGAGCTCGGTGTGGGGTCCCTTGCTGTTTGTGGTATATGTTAATGATTTGGACTTGAATGTAGGGGGCATGATTGGCAAATTTGCAGACGACACAAAAATTGGCCGTGTAGTTGATAGTGAAGAGGATAGCTGTAGACTCCAAGAAGATATCAATGGGTTGGTGGAGTGGGCGGAAAAGTGGCAAATGGAGTTCAACCCGGAGAAGTGTGAGGTAATGCACTTAGGGAGGGCAATCAGTAAAAGGGAATACGCAGTAAACGGGAATATATTGAGAGGGGTAGAGGAAGTGAGAGACCTTGGAGTGCATGTGCACAGGTCCCTGAAGGTGGCAGTACAGGTAGATAAGGTTGTGAAGAAGGCATACGGAATGCTCTCTGTTATTAGCCGAGGTATAGAATACAAAAGCAGGGATGTAATGATGGAACTGAATAAAACGCTGGTAAGGCCACAGCTGGAGTATTGTGCGCAGTTCTGGTCACCACATTACAGGAAGGACGTAATTGCTCTGGAGAGAGTGCAGAGAAGATTTACAAGAATGTTGCCAGGATTTGAAAATTGCAGCTCCGAGGAGAGATTGGATAGGCTGGGGTTGTTTTTCTTGGAGCAGAGGAGGCTGAGGGGTGACTTGATTGAGGTGTACAAAATTATGAGGGGCCCAGATAGAGTAGACAGGAAGTACCTGTTTCCCCTAGCGGAGAGTTCAAGAACTAGAGGATATAGATTTAAGCTGATTGGCGGAAGGATTAGAGGGGACACGAGGAAAAACTTTCTTACCCAGAGGGTGGTGGGTGTATGGAATTCACTGCCTGAATTGGTGGTAGAGGCAGGGACCCTCAACTCTTTTAAAAAAGTACCTGGAGCTGCACCTAAAGTGCTGTAAGCTGCAGGGCTACGGACCGGGTGCTAGAAGGTGGGATTAGAATGGGCACCTGGTTGTTCCTCGAGCCGGCATGGAGACGATGGGCCGAATGGCCCCCTTCTGTGCTGTATCTTTTCTATGGTTCAATGGTTCTAATATGAGTGAGAACCAGTCAGAATATAGAAAGTTCAGAGGGGAAGTGAAAAAGGAAATAAGAGGGGCAAAGAGAGAGTATGAGAATAGACTGGAAACTAACATAAAAGGGAATCCAAAAGTCTTCTACAGGCATCTAAACAGTAAACGGGTAGTAAGAGGAGGGGTGGGACCGATTAGGGACCATAAAGGAGATCTACTCATGGAGGCAGAGGGGATGGCCGAGGTACTAAATGAGTACTTTGCATCTGTCTTTACCAAGGATGATGATGCTGCCACAGTCCTTCGGTAAAGGAAGATATAGTTGAGATACTGGATGGGCTAAAAATTAATAAAGAGGTACTGGAAAGTCTGGCTGTACTTAAAGTAGATAAGTCACCTGATCCGGATGGGATGCATCCCAGGTTGCTGAGGGAAGTAAAGGTGGAAATTGCGGAGGTACTGGCCATAATCTTCCAAACATCCGTAGATACGGGGGTGGTGCCAGAGGACTGGAGAATTGCAAATGTTACACCCTTATTCAAAAAAGGGTGTAAGGATAAACCCAGCAACTACAGGCCAGTCAGTTTAACCTCGGTGGTGGGGAAACTTATAGGAATATAGGAACAGGAGTAGGCCATTCAGCCCCTCGAGCCTGCTCCGCCATTTGATAAGATCATGGCTGATCTGTGATCTAACTCCATATACCTGCCTTTGGCCCATATCCCTTAATATCTTTGGTTGCCAAAAAGCTATCTATCTCAGATTTAAATTTAGCAATTGAGCTAGTATCAATTGCCGTTTGCGGAAGAGAGTTCCAAACTTCTACCACCCTTTGTGTGTAGAAATGTTTTCTAATCTCGCTCCTGAAAGGTCTGGCTCTAATTTTTAGATTGTGTCCCCTACTCCTAGAATCCCCAACCAGCGGAAATAGTTTCTCTCTATCCACTCTATCTGTTCCCCTTAATATCTTATAAACTTAGATCAGATCACCCCTTAACCTTCTAAACTCTAGAGAATACAACCCCAATTTGTGTAATCTCTCCTCGTAACTTAACCCTTGAAGTCCGGGTATCATTCCAGTAAACCTACGCTGCACTCCCTCCAAGGCCAATATGTCCTTCCGAAGGTGCGGTGCCCAGAACTGCTCACAGTACTCCAGGTGCGGTCAAACCAGGGTTTTGTATAGCTGCAGCATAACTTCTGCCCCCTTGTACTCTAGTCCTCTAGATATAAAGGCCAGCATTCCATTAGCCTTATTGATTATTTTCTGCACCTGTTCATGACACTTCAATGATCTGTGTACCTGAACCCCTAAGTCCCTTTGGACATCCACTGTTTTTAACTTTTAGAAACGATAATCCGGGACAGAATTAACAGTCACTTGGACAAGTGTGGATTGATTAGGGAAAGCCAGCACGGATTTGTTAAAGGCAAATCGTGTTTAACTAACCTGATAGAGTTTTTTGATGAGGTAACAGAGAGGGTAGATGAGGGCAATGCAGTTGATGTGGTGTATATGGACTTTCAAAAGGCGTTTGATAAAGTTTTTTTAAATTTATTCGTTCATGGGATGTGGGCGTCACTGGCAAGGCCAGCATTTATTTCCCATCCCTAATTGCCCTTGAGAAGGTGGTGGTGAGCCGCCTTCTTGAACCGCTGCAGTCCATGTGGTGAAGGTTCTCCCACAGTGCTGTTAGGTAGGGAATTCCAGGATTTTGACCCAGTGACGATGAAGGAATGGCGATATAATTCCAAGTCGGGATGGTGTGTGACTTGGAGGGGAACGTGCAGGTGGTGTTGTTCCCATGTGCCTGCTGCCCTTGTCCTTCTAGGTGGTAGAGGTCGCGGGTTTGGGAGTTGCTGTCGAAGAAGCCTTGGCGAGTTGCTGCAGTGCATCCTGTGGATGGTACACATTGCAGCCACAGTGCGCCGGTGGTGAAGGGAGTGAATGTTTAGGGTGGTGGATGGGGTGTCAATCAAGCAGGCTGCTTTGTCCTGGATGGTGTCGAGCTTCTTGAGTGTTGTTGGAGCTGCACTCATTCAGGCAAGTGGAGAGTATTCCATCACACTCCTGACTTGTGCCTTGTAGATGGTGGAAAGGCTTTGGGGAGTCAGGAGGTGAGTCACTCGCCACAGAATACCCAGCCTCTGGCCTGCTCTTGTAGCCACAGTATTTATATGGCTGGTCCAGTTAAGTTTCTGGTCAATGGTGACCCCCAGGATGTTGATGGTGGGGGATTCAGCGATGGTAATGCCGTTGAATGTCAAGGGGAGGTGGTTAGACTCTCTCTTGTTAGAGATGGTCATTGCCTGGCATTTGTCTGGTGCGAATGTTACTTGCCACTTATCAGCCCAAGCCTGGATGTTGTCCAGGTCTTGCTGCATGCGGGCACGGACTGCTTCATTATCTGAGGGGTTGCGAATGGAACTGAACACTGTGCAATCATCAGCAAATATCCCCATTTCTGACCTTAAGATGGAGGGAAGATCATTGATAAAGTGCTGCATAATAGGCTTTTCAACTAGATTGCGGCCCATGAAATAAAGGGGGCAGTAGCAACATGGATACAGAATTGGGTAAGGAACAGGAAACAGAGAGTAGTGGTGAACGGTTGTTTTTCGGACTGGAGGGAGGTGTACAGTGGTGTTCCCCAGGGGTCAGTGCTGGGACCACTGCTTTTCTTGATATATATTAATGACTTGGACTTGGGTGTACAGGGCACAATTTCCAAATTTGCAGATGACACAAAACTTGGAAGGGTAGTGAACAGTGAGGAGGATAGTGATAGACTTCAAGAGGATATAGACAGGCTGATGGAATGGGCGGACACATGGCAGATGAAATTTAACGCAGAAAAGTGTGAAGTGATACATTTCGGTAGGAAGAATGAGGAGAGGCAATATAAACTAGAGGGCACAACTCTAAAAGGGGTACAGGAACAGAGAGATCTGGGGGTATATGTACACAAATCATTGTAGTTGGCAGGACAGGTTGAGAAAGGGGTTAAAAAAGCATACGGGATCCTGAGCTTTATAAATAGAGGCATGGAGTACAAAACTAAGGAAGTTATGATGAATCTTTATAAAACACTGGTTCGACCACAACTGGAGCATTGGGCTCGATTTTACATGTAAATTGCGGGTGCGTTGGGCGGGGGGAAATTGCAGAAATGCGGAGCGGGAACCGAAGCCAGCTCCAACCCGCCAACTTCCGAGTTCTCCATGGACGCACCTGTGCGGGCTCCCCGAATCCGGAAGTCCCACCGGCAATTAAAGCCGGCAGAATGATAGTTAAAGAGCCAAATGTACCTCATTGAGGTACTTAAGGCACTTTTCCTGTGACATATTAGGTAGTTAGAACGATTTTTAACTTATTTGGGCATCTTTCCCACGGCTTCTGATTCATGTCTGGTGAAACCAGGGCCGGATCAGGCAAAAAGAAACAAAATAAATTAAATAAAAAAAGTTGCACAAAGTTAAAACACAAAATCAACCTACCTTTCCACCCTGCTCCGATCTCCCTCTCTTTGTCCCCCCAATCTCCCCCTCTTTGTCCCCCAATTACCCCATCTTCACCCCTGATGTCCCCTCGATCTCCCCCTCTTGCCCCCCAGTTGTCCCCCAATTTCCCTCTCTTGTCCACCCCCGTTATCCCCCCCAATATTCTTTGATATCCTTACCAAACAAAAATAGGGTTTCATAGCTTGAGCAGCCGCTGCGTCACTGCAGTGTATCCGCGAGGCCGAGAGCGATGTGGACAGCACGTTTCAGGAGGTGGTCGTCCCACAGCTTAAGAGAGTGCAGGCAGAGAGGGACTGGGTGACTGTCAGACAGACAAGGAGGACAAGGCAGGTAGTGCAGGAGTCCCCCGAGTGTATCTCATTCTCTAACCGGTATTCTGGTGAGGGAGAGGCTTCCTCTGGGAAGAGCAGACAGTGCCAAGTCCACAGCACCATGGGTGGCTCAGCTGTGCTGGGGAGGAGAAAGGACAGGAGAGCGATAGTGATAGGAGATTCAATGGTGAGGGGAACAGGCAGGTGTTTCTGTGGCCGCAGACGTGATTCCAGAATGGTATGTTGCCTCCCTGGTGCCAGGGTCAAGGACGTCACTGAGCGGCTGCACAACATTCTGAAGGGAGAGGGTGAACAGCCAGAGGTCGTGGTCCACATCTGTACCAATGACACAGGCAGATTTTAAGGAGTTAGGAAAGAGATTAATGAGCAGGACCTTAATAGTAGTAATTTCCGAATTACTCCCAATGCGACGCGCTCGAGAGCATAGAAATAAGAGGATAGAGCAGATGAATGCGTGGCTGGAGAGATGGTGCAGGAGGGAGGGCTTTAGATTCCTGGGGCAGTGGGACCGGTTCTGGGGGAGGTGGGACCTCTACAGACTGGACAGGTTGCACCTCAACAGGGCCGGGACCAGTATCCTCACGGGGAGGTTTGCTAGTGCTGTAGGGGAGGGTTTAAATTAGCTGGGCAGGGGGATGGGAACCTGAGTGTAGATTCAGAAGGGAGAGAAGCAGAGCTGGAAATGGAAGGCAGAAAATTAGTAAGTGAGTTTGGAAGGCAGAGGAAACAAAGGTTAGAAACTAGACAACAAAGGAGTTTGGCAGTGCTTAATGGTATATACCTCAATGCAAGGAGTATAATGAATAAGGCAGATAAGCAAAGGGCACAGATACACACGTGGCAGTACGATATCTTAGCTATTACAGAAACACGGCTTAAACAGGGGCAGGAATGGCAGCTCAACGTTCCTGGTTACAGGGTTTTCAGATAAGATAGAGAGGGGGATAAAAAAGGATGGGGGATGGCAATATTGGTTAAAGAAACAATTCCAGCTGTGAGGAGGGATGATATGTTAGAAGGATCATCAAATGAGGACATATGGGTTGAGCTAAAGAACAAAAAAGGGGCAGTCACACTGCTGAGAGTGTACTATAGACCCCCAGTCAGTGGGAGATAGAAGAGCAAATATGTAGGCAAATTTCTGAGAAGTGCAGAAACAATAGGACAGTAATAGTAGAGGATTTTAACTCCCTAATATTAAATGGGATACTCAGTGCAAAAGGTATAGAGGGCTCAGAATTCTTCAATTGCATTCAGGAGAACTTTTTTAGCCAGTACATAGCAAACCCAACAAGAGGGGGGGCAGTCCTGGAATAAGTTTTAGGGAATGAAGCTGGGCAGGTGGAAGGAGTATCAGTGGGAGGGCATTTTGGTGGGAGTGATCATAATTCAGTTAGATTTAGCATAGTTGTGGAAAAGGACAGAGATAGAACAGGAGTAAAAGTTCTAAATTGGGGAAATATGAATTTTACTAAGCTGAGAAGTGATTCAGCGAAAGTGGACTGGAAACAACTTCTTGGAGGTAAATGAGTGAGGATAGAAAGTGCAGGGGTGAAATTATAAAGGAAATTAGGAAAGCAAAGAGAGGGCATGAAAAAATACTGGCAAGTAAAATTAAGGAAAACCCAAAAATATTTTATAAATACATAAAAAGCAAGAGGATAACTAAGGAAAGAGTAGGGTCTATTAGAGACCAAAAAGGTAACCTGTGTGTGGAGGTGGAAGATGTGGGTATGGTTCTTAATGAATACTTTGCATCTGTCTTCACAAAAGATTGTAGTTAGGGAGAAGGAGTGTGAAATATTGGATGAGATAAACATAGTGAGAGAGAGGAAGTATTAAGGGGATTAGCATCTTTGAAAGTAGATAAATCACCAGGCCTGGATGAAATGTATCCCAGGTTGCTAAGAGAAGCCAGGGAGGAAATAGCAGAGGCTCTGACCTGGATACAGGCGTGGTGCTGGAGGATTGGAGGACTGCTAATGTTGTTTAAAAAGGGAGAAAGGGATAGACCGAGTAATTACAGGCCAGTCAGTCTAACCTCGGTGGTGGGCAAATTATTGGAAACATTTCTGAGGAACAGTATTAATCGTCATTTAGAAAGGCACGGAGTAATCAAGGACAGTCAGCATGGGTTTGTTAAGGGAAGGTCGTGTTTGACTAACTTGATTGAATTTTTTGAGGAGGTAACAAGGAGGGTCGAAGAGGGTAGCGCGTTTGATGTAGTGTACATGGATTTTAGCAAGGCTTTTGACAAGGTCCCACATGGCAGACTAGTCAAAAAAGTAAAAGCCCGTGGGGTCCAAGGGAAAGTGACAAGTTGGATCCAAAATTGGCTCAGCGGCAGGAAGCAAAGGGTAATGGTCGAAGGGTGTTTTTGCGACTGGAAGGCTGTTTCCAGTGGGGTTCCGCAGGGCTCTGTACGAGGTCCCTTGCTTTTTGTGGTATATATTAATGATTTGGACTTCAAAGTAGGGGGCATGATTAAGAATTTGCAGATAATACAAAAATTGGCCGTGTGGTTGATAGTGAGGAGGAAAGCTGTAGACTGCAGGAAGATATCAATGGACTGGTCAGGTGGGCAGAAAAGTGGCAAATGGAATTCAGTCTGGAGAAGTGTGAGGTAATGCATTTGGGGAGGGCAAACAAGGCAAGGGAATACACAATAAATGGGAGGATACAGAGAGGTGTAGAGGAAGTGAGGGACCTTGGAGTGCATGTCCACAGATCCCTGAAGGTAGCAGGACAGGTAGATAAGGTGGTTAAAAAGGCATATGGAATGCTTTCCTTTATTAGCCGAGGCATAGAATATAAGAGCAGGGAGGTTATGCTGGAACTGTATAAAACACTGGTTAGGCCACAGCTTGAGTACTGTGTACAGGTCTGGTCACCACATTACAAGAAAGATGTGATTGCACTAGAGAGGGTACAGAGGAGATTTACGAGGATGTTGCCAGGGCTGCAGAATTTTAGCGATGAGGAAAGATTGGATAGGCTGGGGTTGTTTTCCTTGGAACAGAGGAGGCCAAGGGGTGATTTAATTGAGGTATAAAATTATGAGGGGCCCAGATAGAGTGGATAGGGAGGACCTATTTCCCTTAGCAGAGAAGACAGTGACCAAGGGGCATAGATTTAAAGTAATCGGTAGAAGGATTAGAGAGGAGCTGAGGAGAATTTTTTTCACTCAGAGGGTGGTGGGGGTCTGGAACTCACTGCCTGAAAGGATGGTAGAGGCAGAAACCCTCAACTCATTTAAAAAGTACTTGGATGTGCTCCTGAAGTGCTGTAACCTACAGGGCTACGGACCAAGTGCTGGAAAGTGAGATTAGGCCGGGTGGCTCATTTTCGGCCGGCGCAGACACGATGGGCCGAATGGCCTCCTTCTGTGCTGTAATTTTTCTATGATTTCTATGATTCTATGATTAATGTATATCAAAAAAAGCAGTGGTCCCAGCACTGACCCCTGGGGAAAAGCACTGTACACCTCCCTCCAGTCCAAAATACAACTGTTCACCATTACTCTCTGCTTCTTGTCACTTAGCCAATGTCGAATCCATAAGAACATAAGAAGATAAGAAATAGGAGCAGGAGTAGGCCATTCGGCCCCTCGAGGCTGCTCTGCCATTCAATCTGATCATGGCTGATCTTCGACCTCAACTCCATTTTCCCACCCGATCCCCATATCCCTCGATTCCCCTCGAGTCCAAAAATCTATCGATCTCAGTCTTGAATATACTCAACGACTGAGCATCCACAGCCCTCTGGGGTAGAGAATTCCAAAGATTCACAACCCTCTGAGTGAAGAAATTCCTCCTCATCTCAGTCTTAAATGGCCGACCCCTTATCCTGAGACTATGCCCCCTGGTTCTAGACTCTCCAGCCAGGGGGAACAACTCCTTCGATAAGGAGACCAAAACTGTACACAGCACCCCAGGTGAGGTCTCACTAAAGCCCTGTACAACTGTAGTAAGACTTCCTTACTCTTGTACTCCAACCCCCTTGCAATAAAGGCCAACATGCCATTTGCCTTCCTAATTGCTTGCTGTACCTGCATGTTAACTTTCTGTGTTTCTTGTACGAGGACACCCAAATCCCTCTGAACACCAACATTTAATAGTTTCTCACCATTTAAAAAATATTCTGTTTTCTATTCTTCCTACCAAAGTGAATAACCTCACATTTCCCCACATTATACTCCATCTGCCACCTTCTTGCCCACTCACTTAACCTGTCTATATTCCTTTACAGACTCTGTGTCCTCCTCACAGCTTACTTTCCCACCTAGCTTTATATTGTCAGCACACTTGGATACATTACACTCGGCCCCTTCATCTAAGTCATTAATATAGATTGTAAATAGCTGAGGCCCAAGCTCTGATCCTTGCGGTACCCCACTAGTTACAGCCTGTCAACCTGAAAATGACCCGTTTATCCCAAATCTCTGATTTCTGTCCGTTAACCAATCCTCTATCCATGATAATATATTACCCCCAACCACATAGCATCATAGAAAGTTTACAGCACATCTGCCACGTGTCCGCCCATTCCACCAGCCTGTCTATATACTCTTGAAGTCTATCACTATCCTCCTCACTGTTCACTACACTTTCAAGTTTTGTGTCATCTGCAAATTTTGAAATTGTGCCCTGTCCACCCAAGTCCAAGTCATTAATATATATCAAGAAAAGCAGTGGTCCCAGCACCGACCCCTGGGGAACACCACTGTACACCTCCCTCCAGTCCGAAAAACAACCGTTCACCACTACTCTCTGTTTCCTGTCCCTTAGCCAATTCTGTATCCATGTTGCTACTGCCCCTTTTATTCCATGGGCCACAATCTTGATGATAAGCCTACCATGCGGCACTTTATGAAACGTCTTTTGAAAGTCCATATTCACCACATCAACCACATTGCTCTCATCGACCCTCTCTGTTACCTCATCAAAAAACTCTATCAGGTTAGTTAAACACGATTTGCCTTTAACAAATCCGTGCTGGCTTTCCCGAATCAATCCACCCTCGTCCAAGTGACTGTTAATTCTGCCCCACCACTGAGGTTAAACTGACTGGCCTGTAGTTGCTGGGTTTATCCTTACACCCTTTTTTGAACAAGGGTGTAACATTTGCAATTCTCCAGTCCTCTGGCACCACCCCCGTATCTACGGATGTTTGGAAGATTATGGCCAGTACCTCCGCAATTTCCACCCTTACTTCCCTCAGCAACCTAGGATGCATCCCATCCGGACCGGGTGACTTATCTACTTTAAGTACCATGAGCCCTTATCTTGTGTAACAACCTTTTATGTGGCATCTTATCGAATGCCTTTTGAAAATCCAAATATACTACATCACTGGTTCCCCTTTATCTACCCTGCCAGTTATAGCCTCAAAGAACTGTAATAAATTTGTCAAACACGATTTCCCTTTCATAAAACCATGTTGACTCTGCCTAATCATATTATTATTTTCTAAGTGCCCTGTTACCACTTCCTTAATAATGGATTCCAGCATTTTCCCGATGATTGATGTCAGGCTAACTGGCCTGTAGTTCCCTGTTTTCTCTCTCCCTCCTTTTTTGAATAGCGGGGTTATATTTGCTACCTTCCAATCCGCTGGGACCATTCTAGAATCTAGGGAATTTTGGAAGATCAAAACCAATGCATCCACTATCTCTGCAGCCTCCTCTTTTAAAACCTTAGGATGTGGGCCATCAGGTCCAGGGGATTTGTCGGCTTTTAGTCCCATTAGTTTCTCCAGTACTTTTTCTCTACTGATATTAATTACTTTAATTTCCTCACTCTCATTAGACCCTTGGTTCTCTATTATCTCTGGTTTGTTTTTTGTGTTTTTTGTGTCTTCTACTGTGAAGACAGATGCAAAATATTTGTTTAATGTCTCTGTCATTTCCTTATTCCCCATTATAATTTCTCCGGCCTCAGCCTTTAAGGGACCAACGTTTACTTTCACTACTCTCTCCCTTTTTATATACTTGTAGAAGCTCTTACAATCTGTTTTTATATTTCTTGCTAGTTTACTCTCATTCTATTTTCACCCTTTTAATCAATTTTTTGGTCATCCTTTGCTGGTTTCCAAAACTCTCCCAATCCTCAGGCTTATTCTCCTTAACTTCTTTAGTTAGCCAGGGATGGATCACTTTTCCTATGAAGTTTATATCCATGCTGCCACTGCCCCTTTTATTCCATGGGCTTCAATTTTGCTGACAAGCCTATTATGCAGCACTTTATCAAACATCTTTTGAAAGTCCATATACACAACATCAACCACATTACCCTCATCGACCCTCTCTGTTACCTCATCAAAAAACTCTATCAAGTTAGTTAAACACTATTTGACTTTAACAAATCCATGCTGGCTTTCCTTTATTAATCCACACTTGTCCAAGTGACTACTAATTTCTCAGTACTGACCCTCCGACAGTGCAGCGCTCCCTCAGTACTGACCCTCCGACAGTGCAGTGCTCCCTCAGTACTGACCCTCCGACAGTGCAGCGCTCCCTCAGTACTGACCCTCCGACAGTGCAGCGCTCCCTCGGTACTGACCCTCCGACAGTGCAGCGCTCCCTCACTACTGACCCTCCGACAGTGCAGCGCTCCCTCGGTACTGACCCTCCGACAGTGCAGCGCTCCCTCGCTACTGACCCTCCGACAGTGCAGCGCTCCCTCAGTACTGACCCTCCGACAGTGCAGCGCTCCCTCGGTACTGACCCTCCGACAGTGCAGCGCTCCCTCGCTACTGACCCTCCGACAGTGCAGCGCTCCCTCAGTACTGACCCTCCGACAGTGCAGCACTCCCTCAGTACTGACCCTCCGACAGTGCAGCGCTCCCTCAGTACTGACCCTCCGACAGTGCAGCACTCCCTCAGTACTGACCCTCCGACAGTGCAGCACTCCCTCAGTACTGACCCTCCGACAGTGCAGCGCTCCCTCAGTACTGACCCTCCGACAGTGCAGCGCTCCCTCAGTACTGACCCCCCGACAGTGCAGCGCTCCCTCAGTACTGACCCTCCGACAGTGCAGCGCTCCCTCAGTACTGACCCTCCGACAGTGCAGCGCTCCCTCAGTACTGACCCTCCGACAGTGCAGCACTCCCTCGGTACAGACCCCCCGACAGTGCAGCGCTCCCTCTCTCTCTGTACCTCTGAGTGTATCTCTTTATATCACGGTATCTCTGTCTGTGTATTTCTGTGTCTCTCTCTGTCACTCTGTGTCTTTCTGTGTATTTCTGTGTGTTTCTGTGTCTGTTTGTCTCTCTGTGTATCTCTGTGCATCATATGAAGATATGAAATAGGAGCAGGAATAGGCCATCCGGCCCCTCGAGCCTGATCCACCATTCAATCAGGTCATGGCTGATCTTCAACCTCAACTCCACTTTCCTGCCCAATCTCTGTGTACCTCTGTATATCTCTCTGAGTATCTTTGTGTCTCTCTGTGTACCGGTGTCTCTCTGTATCTCTCACACACAGAGGGACACACAGAGATACACAGACAAGAGAGACAGAGATACAGAGAGACATCAATACATCCAATGTTTATCTCTGTGTCTCTGTGTATCTAGGTTTCTCTCTGTCCCTCTCTGTCTCTCTGAGTCTCTCTGTATATCTCTGTGTATCCCTCTGTCTCTCTGTGTATCCCTCTGTCTCTCCCTGTCCCTCTCTCTCTCTGTGTATCCCTCTGTCTCTCCCTGTCCCTCTCTCTCTCTGTGTATCCCTCTGTCTCTCCCTGTCCCTCTCTCTCTCTCTGTGTATCCCTCTGTCTCTCTGTGTATCCCTCTGTCTCTCCCTGTCCCTCTCTGTCTCTGTGTATCCCTCTGTCTCTCCCTGTCCCTCTCTCTCTCTCTCTGTATCCCTCTGTCTCTCCCTGTCCCTCTCTCTCTCTGTGTATCCCTCTGTCTCTCCCTGTCCCTCTCTCTCTCTCTGTGTATCCCTCTGTCTCTCCCTGTCCCTCTCTGTCTCTGTGTATCCCTCTGCCTCTCTGTGTATCCCTCTGTCTCTCCCTGTCCCTCTCTGTCTCTGTGTATCCCTCTGTCTCTCTGTGTATCCCTCTGTCTCTCCCTGTCCCTCTCTCTCTCTGTGTATCCCTCTGTCTCTCTATGTATCCCTCTGTCTCTCCCTGTCCCTCTCTCTCTCTGTGTATCCCTCTGTCTCTCCCTGTCCCTCTCTGTCTCTGTGTATCCCTCTGTCTCTCTGTGTATCCCTCTGTCTCTCCCTGTCCCTCTCTCTCTCTGTGTATCCCTCTGTCTCTCTATGTATCCCTCTGTCTCTCCCTGTCCCTCTCTCTCTCTGTGTATCCCTCTGTCTCTCCCTGTCCCTCTCTGTCTCTGTGTATCCCTCTGCCTCTCTGTGTATCCCTCTGTCTCTCCCTGTCCCTCTCTGTCTCTGTGTATCCCTCTGTCTCTCTGTGTATCCCTCTGTCTCTCCCTGTCCCTCTCTCTCTCTGTGTATCCCTCTGTCTCTCCCTGTCCCTCTCTCTCTCTGTGTATCCCTCTGTCTCTCTATGTATCCCTCTGTCTCTCCCTGTCCCTCTCTCTCTCTGTGTATCCCTCTGTCTCTCCCTGTTTCTCTCTGTCTCACTATGGGTGACAGAGGAAGTTGAATATTCTGCAGTCAGCAGAGGCCTGTCCAGATTCTCTGTGGTTGCTGGAAGTTGCTGCCTTAGCACCAATTTCCCAAGATGCCTCCCACTATTCACAGTGAAGAGGAAGAGGAGAAAGGTTTCAGAGACTGCACTGCACACGTCCCAGGTCCGGGAATGGAATCAGTGTTTTCACATCGATCGTGCAAAGTGGGAACTGCACGGCTGATGGTCAGTTTTTGTTTCAGTGTAAAATTTCAACCACAGACTGTTTTTATCTTTAAGTGACAGTCGGAGAGCAGTCACCTCCCTTACAAGCAGAGTAAAGCTCCCTCTACACTGTCCCATCAAACACTCCCAGGGCAGGTACAGCACGGGTTAGATACAGAGTAAAGCTCCCTCTACACTGTCCCATCAAACACTCCCAGGGCAGGTACAGCACGGGTTAGATACAGAGTAAAGCTCCCTCTACACTGTCCCATCAAACACTCCCAGGGCAGGTACAGCACGGGTTAGATACAGAGTAAAGCTCCCTCTACACTGTCCCATCAAACACGCCCAGGGCAGGTACAGCACGGGTTAGATACAGAGTAAAGCTCCCTCTACACTGTCCCATCAAACACTCCCGGGGCAGGTACAGCATGGGTTAGATACAGAGTAAAGCTCCCTCTACACTGTCCCATCAAACACTCCCGGGGCAGGTACAGCACGGGTTAGATACAGAGTAAAGCTCCCTCTACACTGTCCCATCAAACACTCCCAGGGCAGGTACAGCACGGGTTAGATACAGAGTAAAGCTCCCTCTACACTGTCCCATCAAACACTCCCAGGGCAGGTACAGGGTTAGATACAGAGTAAAGCTCCCTCTACACTGTCCCATCAAACACTCCCAGGGCAGGTACAGGGTTAGATACAGAGTAAAGCTCCCTCTGCACTGTTGCAAATAGCAGGGCTGGAGTTTTAGGATGGTTGGGGAATGGGCTTCTGGCGGATGTCATAACAGAGGCCCAGGAGGAGGCTCACAGAAATACTGTCCTCATGTCCTAGAGTTCCCAGTGCATTTTGGAGCCTTGAGCAGGCCCGGGAACGGGAGGTTTCTCAGTCGTGGGACTATTGGGGGCAGTGAGGGTCAGAGTGAGCTCTGGGGTGGGACTATTGGGGGCAGTGAGGGTCAGAGTGAGCTCTGGGGTGGGACTATTGGGGGCAGTGAGGGTCAGAGTGAGCTCTGGGGTGGGACTATTGGGGGCAGTGAGGGTCAGAGTGAGCTCTGGGGTGGGACTATTGGGGGCAGTGAGGGTCAGAGTGGGCTCTGGGGTGGGACTATTGGGGGCAGTGAGGGTCAGAGTGAGCTCTGGGGTGGGACTATTGGGGGCAGTGAGGGTCAGAGTGAGCTCTGGGGTGGGACTATTGGGGGCAGTGAGGGTCAGAGTGGGCTCTGGGGTGGGACTATTGGGGGCAGTGAGGGTCAGAGTGAGCTCTGGGGTGGGACTATTGGGGGCAGTGAGGGTCAGAGTGAGCTCTGGGGTGGGACTATTGGGGGCAGTGAGGGTCAGAGTGGGCTCTGGGGTGGGACTATTGGGGGCAGTGAGGGTCAGAGTGAGCTCTGGGGTGGGACTATTGGGGGCAGTGAGGGTCAGAGTGAGCTCTGGGGTGGGACTATTGGGGGCAGTGAGAGTCAGTAGCTATAGGAGGGGAGGGAGGAAAGTGAGGGGGGGAGGAAGGGGAGAAGAGGAGCTCCTTGTTCCTGGCCAATGAATAGAACATCGTGCTAAACCTTTATAAAACACTGGTTAGGCCTCAGCTGGAGTATTGTGTTCAATTCTGGGCACTGCACTTTAGGAAGGATATCAAGGCCTTGGAGAGGGTGCAGAGGAGATTTACTAGAATGGTACCAGGGATGAGGGACTTCAGTTATGTGGAGAGACTGGAGAAGCTGGAGTTGTTCTCCTTAAAACAGAGAAGGTTAAAGGGAGATTTAATCGAGGTGTTCAAAATCATGAATGGGTTTTGAGAGAGTAAATAAGGAGAAACTGTTTCCAGTGGCAGGAGGGTCGGTAACCAGAGGACACGGATTTAAGGTGATCGGCAAAAGAACCAGAGGGGAGATGAGGAGAATTGTTTTTACGCAGCGAGTTGTGATGATCTGGAATGTGCTGCCTGAAAGGGCGGTGGAAGCAGATTCAATAATAACTTTCAAAAGGGAATTGGATAAATACTTGAAGGGAAAGAATTTGCAGTGCTGTGGGGAAAGAGCAGGGGGAGTGGGACTAATTGGATAGCTCTTTCAAAGAGCCGACACAAGCACAATGGGCTGAATGGCCTCCTGCTGTGCTATAAGATTCTATGATTTGTAAATAAAGTAACAAATCCTCTGCCTGAAGGTCTACTCCAATCGGACACCAGTGACAGAGTCAGTGGCCGTGAAATATTCTTATGACTCTTCGGAACAAAGCTCCAGAGGACTTAAAATAACCAGGGACTCTGCCAGATATTGTCCCCGGTCTCCAGTCTGTTGTTTTGCCATCCATGACGCGTCCATTCATGAGGTGTCCATCCGTGAGGCGTCCATCCGTGAGGTGTCCATCCGTGAGGTGTCCATCCGTGAGGTGTCCATCCGTGAGGTGTCCATCCGTGAGGTGTCCATCCGTGAGGTGTCCATCCATGAGGTGTCCATCCGTGAGGTGTCCATCCGTGAGGTGTCCATCCGTGAGGTGTCCATCCGTGAGGTGTCCATCCGTGAGGTGTCCATCCGTGAGGTGTCCATCCGTGAGGTGTCCATCCATGAGGTGTCCATCCGTGAGGCGTCCATCCGTGAGGTGTCCATCCATGACGCGTCCATCCATGAGGTGTCCATCCGTGAGGTGTCCATCCGTGAGGTGTCCATCCATGAGGTGTCCATCCGTGAGGTGTCCATCCGTGAGGCGTCCATCCGTGAGGTGTCCATCCGTGAGGTGTCCATCCATGAGGTGTCCATCCGTGAGGTGTCCATCCATGAGGTGTCCATCCATGAGGTGTCCATCCATGAGGCGTCCATCCATGAGGCGTCCATCCGTGAGGTGTCCATCCGTGAGGTGTCCATCCGTGAGGTGTCCATCCATGAGGTGTCCATCCATGAGGTGTCCATCCATGAGGCGTCCATCCGTGAGGCGTCCATCCATGAGGCGTCCATCCATGAGGCGTCCATCCATGAGGCGTCCATCCATGAGGCGTCCATCCGTGAGGTGTCCATCCGTGAGGTGTTCATCCATGAGGTGTTCATCCATGAGGTGTCCATCCATGAGGTGTCCATCCATGAGGTGTCCATCCGTGAGGTGTCCATCCGTGAGGTGTCCATCCGTGAGGTTTCCATCCGTGAGGTGTCCATCCATGAGGTGTCCATCCATGAGGCGTCCATCCATGAGGCGTCCATCCGTGAGGTGTCCATCCGTGAGGTGTTCATCCATGAGGTGTTCATCCATGAGGTGTCCATCCATGAGGTGTCCATCCATGAGGTGTCCATCCGTGAGGTGTCCATCCGTGAGGTGTCCATCCGTGAGGTTTCCATCCGTGAGGTGTCCATCCATGAGGTGTCCATCCATGAGGTGTCCATCCGTGAGGTGTCCATCCGTGAGGTGTCCATCCGTGAGGTGTCCATCCGTGAGGTGTCCATCCGTGAGGCGTCCATCCGTGAGGCGTCCATCCGTGAGGCGTCCATCCGTGAGGCGTCCATCCGTGAGGTGTCCATCCGTGAGGTGTCCATCCATGAGGTGTCCATCCATGAGGTGTCCATCCATGAGGTGTCCATCCATGAGGCGTCCATCCGTGAGGTGTCCATCCGTGAGGTTTCCATCCATGAGGCGTCCATCCGTGAGGTGTCCATCCGTGAGGTTTCCATCCACGAGGTGTCCATTCATGAGGCGTCCATCCGTGAGGTGTCCATCCCTGAGGTGTCCATCCATGAGGCGTCCATCCATGAGGTGTCCATCCATGAGGCGTCCATCCGTGAGGTGTCCATCCATGAGGTGTCCATCCGTGAGGTGTCCATCCGTGAGGTGTCCATCCATGAGGTGTCCATCCGTGAGGTGTCCATCCCTGAGGTGTCCATCCATGAGGTGTCCATCCATGAGGTGTCCATCCATGAGGTGTCCATCCGTGAGGTGTCCATCCCTGAGGTGTCCATCCATGAGGTGTCCATCCATGAGGTGTCCATCCGTGAGGCGTCCATCCGTGAGGTGTCCATCCATGAGGTGTCCATCCATGAGGTGTCCATCCGTGAGGTGTCCATCCCTGAGGTGTCCATCCATGAGGTGTCCATCCATGAGGTGTCCATCCGTGAGGCGTCCATCCGTGAGGTGTCCATCCGTGAGGCGTCCATTCATGAGCAAATCGTCTTCAGCGTCCAAGAAAGAACAAAAGAAGGAAAGAACGTGTATTTATATAAAGCCTTTTACGACCTCAGGACGTCCCAAATGCTTTACAGCCAATGAAGTATTTTTGTAGAGTAGTCACTGTTGTAAGTGATTGGTAGTGACTGTGGGCTAAGTTTTAAATTAAAACATAGCATACAACTAAATTTTAAAAACTAAACTTAATTTAATTAATTTAAATTAAACGAGGTAAATAATTTGATTAACGCTAAATTGATTAATTAAATAAATAAAATAATGGGAGAACAGGAGATGTATTACAGCTGCAATATGTGGGAGCTACCGGACAGTTTTGTCCATGGCGATTTCATCTGTGGTAAGTGTCTGCAGCTCGCTGAACTTTGGCTCCGATTGAGGAGCTGGAGTCCGAGCTGCAGACATTGCGATGTATTGGGAGGGAGAAAGTTACCTGGACATTTTGATCCAGGAGGCAGTCACGCCCCTTAGACTAAATACTGTAGAATTGGCACCTGGTCAGGGACAGGAGGGTGTGACTGTGAGTGAGGCAGGTATGGGGATCCAGGAGGTAGCATTGCAGGAGCCTCAGCCTCTGCACTTGTCCAATAGATATGAGGTTCTTGCAGCCCTTGTGGATGAGTGCAGGGAGGATGAGCAAACTGGTCATGGCACTGTGGTTCAGGGGGCCATTCAAGTGGGGGGAGTAAAAAGGAATGTGGTTGTAGTAGGCAACAGTATAGTTAGAGGGATAGATACTGTTCTCAGCAGCCAAGAGCGAGAGTCCCAAAGGTTGTATTGCCTACCCGGTGCCAGGGTTAAGGACATCTCAGGGCTGAAGAGAAACTTGGAGTGGGAGGGGGAGGATCCAGTTGTCGTGGTCCATGTAGGTACCAACAACATAGGTAGGACTAAGAAAGAGGTTCTGCTGAGGGAGTTTGAGCAGCTAGGGACTAAATTTAAAAAGCAGAACCGCAAAGGTGGTTATCTCCAGGTTATTACCTGAGCCACGAGCAAATTGGCACAGAGTAAATCAGATCAGAGAGATGAATGCGTGGCTCAAAGATTGGTGTGGGAGAAGAGGGTTTTGATTCATGGGGCACTGGCACCAGTACTGGGGAAAGAGGGAGCTGTTCCGTTGGGACGGGCTTCACCTGAACCATGCTGGGACCAGTGTTCTGGCAAACCGAATAACTAGGGCGGTAGAGAAGGCTTTAAACTAAATAAGGGGGGAGGGTCCTGGTGGAGAGAAATCTAGAATGCTAAAGAGAAAAGACAAGGAAGCAGTGCAGGAAAGTGATTGTGATAAGGATAACCAGATTGTGTCAGGAAGGGACAGAGCGTACACAAAAGAGTGCACTAACAAATAGGGTCCGGGTAAGAAAAAATGGTAATAAGTCAAATCGGGCCATAGTATAAAAAAATGTTAAGATGTCTAAAAATGTTAAAAAGACAAATCTAAAGGCACTGTATCTGAATGCACGAAGCATTCGTAATAAGGTAGACAAATTAACAGCGCAAATAGATGTAAACGGATACGATATGATAGTGATTACAGAGACATGGCTGCAGGGTGACCAAGGCTGGGTGCTGAATATCCAGGGGTATTCGATATTTAGGAAGGACAGGCAAAAAGGGAAAGGAGGTGGGGTGGCGTGGTTAGTAAAGGACGAAATCAGAGCGATAGTGAGAAAGGATATTGGCTCAGAAAATCAAGATGTAGAATCAGTCTGGGTGGAGTTAAGAAGCACCAAGGGGCAGAAAACACTGGTGGGAGTTGTCTATCAGCCTCCAAACAGTCGTGGTAATGGAGGGGACGGCATCAAACAGGAAATTAGAGATGCATGTAACAAGGGCACTACTATAATCATGGGTGACTGTAATCTGCATATAGACTGGCCAAACCAAATTAGCAATAATACTGTGGTGGATGAATTCCTGGAGTGTGTACAAGATGGTTTTTTAGACCAGTACGTTGAGGAGCCAACTAGAGAACAGGCTATCCTAGATTGGGTATTGTGCAATGAGAAGGGATTAATTAATAATCTTGTTGTGCGGGGTCCTTTAGGGAAGAGCGACCATAACATGATAGAATTCTTCATTAAGATGGAAAGTGAAGTAGTCCAATCCGAAACTAGGGTCCTAAATCTAAACAAAGGAAACTACGAAGGTACGAGCAGTGAGTTGGCTATGATAGATTGGAAGCTTCATTAAAAGGCTTGACGGTGGATAGGCAATGGCTAACATTTAAGGAACGAATGCATGAATTGCAACAATTATACATTCCTTTCTGCACAAAAACACAAAAGGAAAAGCGGCCCAACCATGGTTAACAAAAGAAATTAAGGATAGTATTAGATCCAAAGAGGAGTCATATAAAGTTGCCAGAAGAAGTAGCAAGCCTGAGGATTGGGAGCAGATTAGAATTCAGCAAAAAAGGACCAAGAGATTGATTAAGAGGGGAAAAATAGTGTAGGAGAGTAAACTTGCGAGGAACATACAAGTGGACTGTAAAAGCTTCTACAAGTATATAAAAAGAAAAAGATTAGTGAAGACAAATGTAGGTCCCTTACAGTCAGAAACGGGAGAATTTATAATGGGGAACAAGGAAATGGCAGAACAATTAAACAAATACTTTGGTTCTGTCTTCACGGAAGAGGACACAAATAACTTCCCAGAAATGCTAGGGAACCAAGGGTCTAGTGAGAAGGAGGAATTAAAGGAAATTAGTATTAGTAAAAAAATAGTGCTGGAGAAATTAATGGGACTGAAAGCCGATAAATCCCCAGGGCCTGATAATCTGCATCCCAGAGAACTAAAAGAAGTAGCCATGGAAATAGTGGATGCATTAGTTGTCATCTTCCAAAATTCTATAGATTGTGGAACAGTTCCTGCAGATTGGAGGGTGGCAAATGTAACCCCACTATTTAAAAAGGAGAGAGAGAGAAAACAGGGAACTCCAGACTGGTTAGCCCAACATCAGTAGTAGGGAAAATGCTAGAGTCTATTATAAAAGATGTGATAACAGGACACTTAGAAAAATATCAACAGGATTAGACAAAGTCAACATGGATTTATGAAAGGGAAATCATGTTTGACAAACCTACTGGAGTTTTTTGAGGATGTAACTGGTGGAATAGATAAGGGAGAACCAGTGGATGTGGTTCATTTGGATTTTCAGAAGGCCTTTGATAAAGTCCCACATAAGAGGTTAGTGTGCAAAATTAAAGCACATGGGATTGGGGGGAATATACTGGCATGGATTGAAAATTGGTTAACAGACAGGAAACAGAGAGTAGGAATAAATGGGTCTTTTTTCGGGGTGACAGGCAGTGACTAGTGGGGTACCGCAGGGATCAGTGCTTGGGCCCCAGCTATTCACAATATATATCAATGATTTGGATGAGGGAACTAAATGTAATATTTCCAAGTTTGATGATGACACAAAACTAGGTGGGATCGTGAGTTGTGAGGAGGATGCAAAGAGGCTTCAGGGCGATTTAGACAAGTTGAGTGAGTGGGCAAATACATGGCAGATGCAGAATAATGTGGATAAATGTGAAGTTATCCACTTCGAAAGGAAAAACAGAAAGGCAGAGTATTATTTAAATTGTGATAGATTGGGAAATGTTGATGTACAAAGGGACCTGGGCGTCCTTGTACACCAGTCACTGAAAGCAAACATGCAGGTGCAGCAAGCAGTTCGGGAGGCAAATGGTATCTTGGCCTTCATTGCAAGAGGATTTGAGTACAGGAGCAAGGATGTCTTACTGCAGTTATACAGAGCCTTGGTGAGACCACACCTGGAGTATTGTGTGCAGTTTTGGTCTCCTTACCTAAGAAAGGATATACTTGCCATAGAGGGAGTGCAGCGAAGGTTCACCAGAGTGATCCCTGGGATGGTCATATGAGGAGATATTGGGTCGACTCGGCCTGTATTCACTCGAGTTTAGAAGAATGAGAGGTGATCTCATTGAAACATATAAAATTCTGACAGGGCTGGACAGACTGGATGCAGGGAGGATGTTTCCCCTGGCTGGGGGGGTCCAGAACGAGGGGTCACAGTCTCAGGATACGGGGTAGGACATTTCGGACTGAGATGAGGAGAAATGTCTCACTCAGAGGGTGGTGAACCTGTGGAATTCTCTACCACAGAAGGCAGTGGAGGCCAAGTCACTGAATATATTTAAGAAGGAGCTAGATAGATTTCTAGACACAAAAGGCATCAAGGGGCATGGGGAGAGAGCGGGAATATGATATTAGAAAGAGTATCAGCCATGATCATATTGAACAGTGGAACAGGCTCGAAGGGCCGAATGGCCTACTCCTGCTCCTATTTTCTATGTTTCCATGTTTCTATGTGATGTAGGGGGTAGTTCAGGAGCCAGTTAAGTCCCACCGAGCCAAATTGTTTCCTCGTGTCTGTGTTTTGGTCAATTGCACACACACGGTAGGGGATCTTTACTAAGTGAGAGCAGCTAACCGCTCGTTTGGAAATTATCGGCTCACTGCCCCACAGACCCTGGCTCATTATTAAAGAGAAGGGAATAATGGAAGGAGGGTTTGTATTTATTCACTGCCTGATTGTGTCTCCCAGTGTTGTGACTGTTGTTGTGGAGACAAAAGGTGCAGGCTCTTTGTGCACAGCACGATCCCACAGGCAGCAGTGTGATGGATGACCAGTTAATCTGCTTTTGGTTGAGGGGTAAATATTGGACCCAGGATACCCGGGGAGAACTCCCCCTGCTCTTCTTTGAAATAGTGGCTCTGAGATCTTTTACATCCACTTGAGAGGGCAGGCAGGGCCTCAATTTAACATCTCGTCTGAAAGACAGCGTCTCTGACAGTGCAGCGTTCCCTCTGTACTGACCCTCCGACAGTGCAGCGCTCCCTCAGTACTGACCCTCCGACAGTGCAGCGCTCCCTCAGTACTGACCCTCCGACAGTGCAGCGCTCCCTCAGTACTGACCCTCCGACAGTGCAGCGCTCCCTCAGTACTGACCCTCCGACAGTGCAGCGCTCCCTCAGTACTGACCCTCCGACAGTGCAGCACTCCCTCAGCACTGACCCTCCGACAGTGCAGCGCTCCCTCAGTACTGATCCTCCGACAGTGCAGCACTCCCTCAGTACCGCCCCTCCGACAGTGCAGCATTCCCTCTGTACTCAGTTTGGGTTCAGCCAGGACCACTCGGCTCCAGACCTCATTACAGCCTTGGTCCAAACATGGACAAAAGAGCTGAATTCCAGAGGTGGGGTGAGAGTGACTGCCCTTGACATCAAGGCAGCATTTGACCGAGTGTGGCACCAAGGAGCCCTAGTAAAATTGAAGTCAATGGGAATCAGGGGGAAAACTCTCCAGTGGCTGGAGTCATACCTAGCACAAAGGAAGATGTGATGTGGAGATGCCGGTGATGGACTGGGGTTGACAATTGTAAACAATTTTACAACACCAAGTTATAGTCCAGCAATTTTATTTTAAATTCACAAGCTTTCGGAGATTTTCTCCTTCCTCAGGCAAATGTTTCAAGAGCTCCTTGAAGCCTGTTTCGGAAAATCTCCGAAAGCTTGTGAATTTAAAATAAAATTGCTGGACTATAACTTGGTGTTGTAAAATTGTTTACAAAGGAAGATGGTAGAGGCCAATCATCTCAGCCCCAGGACATTGCTGCAGGAGTTCCTCAGGACAGTGTCCGAGGCCCAACCATCTTCAGCTGCTTCATCAATGACCTTCCCTCCATCATCAGGTCAGAAATGGGGATGTTCGCTGATGACTGCACAGTGTTCAGTTCCATTCGTAACCCCTCAAATAATGAAGCAGTCCGAGCCCGCATGCAGCAAGACCTGGACAACATCCAGGCTTGGGCTGATAAGTGACAAGTAACATTTGCATCAGACAAGTGCCAGGCAATGACCATCTCCAACAAGAGAGAGTCTAACCACCTCCCTTTGACATTCAACGGCATTACCATCGCTGAATCCCCCACCATCAACATCCTGGGGGTCACCATTGACCAGAAATTTAACTGGACCAGCCATATAAATACTGTGGCTACAAGAGCAGGTCAGAGGCTGGGTATTCTGCGGCGAGTGACTCACCTCCTGACTCCCCAAAGCCTTTCCACCATCTACAAGGCACAAGTCAGGAGTGTGATGGAATACTCTCCACTTGCTTGGATGAGTGCAGCTCCAACAACACTCAAGAAGCTCGACACCATCCAGGACAAAGCAGCCCGCTTGATTGGCACCCCATCCACCACCCTAAACATTCACTCCCTTCACCACCGGCGCACTGTGGCTGCAGTGTGTACCATCCACAGGATGCACTGCAGCAACTCGCCAAGGCTTCTTCGACAGCACCTCCCAAACCCACGACCTCTACCACCTAGAAGGACAAGAGCAGCAGGCACATGGGAGCAACACCACCTGCACGTTCCCCTCCAAGTCACACACCATCCCGACTTGGAAATATATCGCCGTTCCTTCATCGTCGCTGGGTCAAAATCCTGGAACTCCCTTCCTAACAGCACTGTGGGAGAACCTTCACCACACGGACTGCAACGGTTCAAGAAGGCGGCTCACCACCACCTTCTCAAGGGGCAATTAGGGATGGGCAATAAATGCCGGCCTCGCCAGCAACGCCCACATCCTATGAACGAATAAAAAAAAACTGCCCGCCAACGGTGCAGCGCTCCCTCAGTACTAACCCTCCGACACTGCAGCACTCCCTCAGTACTGCACCGGGAGTGTCGGCCTGGATTTTGTGCTCAACTCTCTGGGATGGGGCTTGAGTCCGTGACCTATGGCAAGTGCCAAACTGACCCAAGGGGGATAATATACCAACTGGGTGCTCCCTGTGGGGAGCCTCATCTGCTGGTCCCACATACCGCAAATCAACCGGAGTGGGTGCTGAGATTTCCACTCTGCGCTCCCCCTTGGGTGAGATTTCCCGTCAGGGGTGTAAAGTCAGAACGTTACTCTCAGATCTAAAAGAATTTATTTGTCAAAGACCTAAAAGTCAGTGAACTTTTAGTTGACTCGACTATTCCAATGCTCTCCTGGCCAGTTCACATCTTCCACCCTCCATAAATTTGAGCTCATCCAAAACTCTGCTGCCCGTATCCTAACTCGCACCAAGTCCCGTTCACCCATCACCCCCTGTGCTCACTGACCTACATTGGCTCCCGGTCCGGGAACGCCTCGATTTAAAATTCTCATCCTTGTTTTCCAATCCCTCCATGGCCCTCACCCCCCTCCCTATCTCTGTAACCTCCTCCAGCCCCTACAACCCTCCGAGATCTCTGCGCTCCTCCAGTTCTGGCCTCTTGCATATCCCCAATTTTCATCGCTCCACCATTGGCGGCCGTGCCTTCAGCTGCCTGGGCCCTAAGCTCTGGAATTCCCTCCCTAAACCTCTCCGCCTCTCTCTCCTCCTTTAAGACGCTCATTAAAACCAACCTCTTTGACCGAGCTTTTGGTCACCTGTCCCAATATCTCCTTATGTGGCTCGGTGTCAAATTTTGTTTGATAATCGCTCCTGTGAAGCACCTTGGGACGTTTTACTACGTTAAAGGTGTTGTATAAATGGGAGAATGGGAGTTGTTGTTGAACTGCCAGCCGGGGCCATCATGGAGTTCGAAGTCTGATCGTTCACTCTGAGCCTGAGGTGATCTCTCCTTTCGTTGCTCTCACTGTAATATTCTAAATGTAAACAACATCCAAAAGCAACTACAGTCGGTTCATTATCACATCAAAGTTTGGAAAAAATGTATTCAAACTCTGCTCATTACTTGTGTTGGGGGGGGGAGATTCCACAGACCCTATTGTTGGGGGGGGGGAGATTCCACAGACCCTATTGGGGGGGGGGAGATTCCACAGACCCTATTGGGGGGGGGGGGGAGATTCCACAGACCCTATTGGGGGGGGGGGAGATTCCACAGACCCTATTGGGGGGGGGGAGATTCCACAGACCCTATTGGGGGGGGGGAGATTCCACAGACCCTATTGGGGGGGGGGAGATTCCACAGACCCTATTGGGGGGGGGGGGAGATTCCACAGACCCTATTGGGGGGGGGGAGATTCCACAGACCCTATTGGGGGGGGGGAGATTCCACAGACCCTATTGGGGGGGGGGGGAGATTCCACAGACCCTATTGGGGGGGGGGGGAGATTCCACAGACCCTATTGGGGGGGGGGGGAGATTCCACAGACCCTATTGTTGGGGGGGGGGAGATTCCACAGACCCTATTGGGGGGGGGGGAGATTCCACAGACCCTATTGGGGGGGTGGAGATTCCACAGACCCTATTGGGGGGGGGGGGAGATTCCACAGACCCTATTGTTGGGGGGGGGGAGATTCCACAGACCCTATTGGGGGGGGGGGAGATTCCACAGACCCTATTGGGGGGGTGGAGATTCCACAGACCCTATTGGGGGGGGGGGTGGAGATTCCACAGACCCTATTGGGGGGGGGGGTGGAGATTCCACAGACCCTATTGGGGGGGGGGGGGTGGAGATTCCACAGACCCTATTGTGGGGGGGGGGGAGATTCCACAGACCCTATTGTGGGGGGGGGGGGGAGATTCCACAGACCCTATTGTGGGGGGGGGGAGATTCCACAGACCCTATTGTGGGGGGGGGGGAGATTCCACAGACCCTATTGGGGGGGGGGGAGATTCCACAGACCCTATTGGGGGGGGGGAGATTCCACAGACCCTATTGTGGGGGGGGGAGATTCAGTGTGGTGGAAATTCCAAATCCCGGGGTGGGGTGTCAATGGGAGGGTCGAGGTGGGGGCGAGGGAGGGGGTGTGTGTGTCACGACACAGCAGAGGCTCCTGGCCCACTGAGGAGGTTGTGGTTGGAGTGTAACTCTGCTGCTCTGGGGTCGAGGTGCAACACGGGGAGGGGACCGAGTTGGACTAAAGAACAAGGCGGGTAAAAAATTATCAAAACGTTTCCACCGACCTGCGTTCAGTCCTGGTCAGACCCCATCTGGACACTGAGTTCAGTTCTGGGCACCGCCCCTCAGGAAGGAGAGATTGGTCTCGGAGGGGAATCGAGGGGATCGGAACGATCGTCCCCCTGGGATCGAGGGGATCAGAACGATCGTCTCCCTGGGATCGAGGGGATCGGAACGATCGTCTCCCTGGGATCGTGGGGATCGGAACGATCGTCCCCCTGGGATCGTGGGGATCGGAACGATCGTCTCCCTGGGATCGAGGGGATCAGAACGATCGGCCCCCTGGGATCGAGGGGATCGGAACAATCGTCCCCCTGGGATCGTGGGGATCGGAACGATCGTCTCCCTGGGATCGTGGGGATCGGAACGATCGTCTCCCTGGGATCGTGGGGATCGGAACGATCGTCTCCCTGGGATCGTGGGGATCGGAACGATCGTCTCCCTGGGATTGTGGGGATCGGAACAATCGTCTCCCTGGGATCGTGGGGATCGGAACAATCGTCTCCCTGGGATCGTGGGGATCGGAACGATCGTCCCCCTGGGATCGTGGGGATCGGAACGATCGTCTCCCTGGGATCGAGGGGATCGGAACGATCGTCCCCCTGGGATCGTGGGGATCGGAACGATCGTCTCCCTGGGATCGTGGGGATCGGAACGATCGTCTCCCTGGGATTGTGGGGATCGGAACAATCGTCTCCCTGGGATCGTGGGGATCGGAACAATCGTCTCCCTGGGATCGTGGGGATCGGAACGATCGTCTCCCTGGGATCGAGGGGATCGGAACGATCGTCTCCCTGGGATCGTGGGGATCGGAACGATCGTCCCCCTGGGATCGAGGGGATCGGAACAATCGTCTCCCTGGGATCGTGGGGATCGGAACGATCGTCTCCCTGGGATCGTGGGGATCGGAACGATCGTCTCCCTGGGATCGAGGGGATCGGAACGATCGTCTCCCTGGGATCGTGGGGATCGGAACGATCGTCCCCCTGGGATCGAGGGGATCGGAACGATCGTCCCCCTGGGATCGTGGGGATCGGAACAATCGTCTCCCTGGGATCGAGGGGATCGGAACGATCGTCCCCCTGGGATTGTGGGGATCGGAACAATCGTCCCCCTGGGATCGTGGGGATCGGAACGATCGTCTCCCTGGGATCGTGGGGATCAGAACGATCGTCCCCCTGGGATCGTGGGGATCGGAACGATCGTCCCCCTGGGATTGTGGGGATCGGAACGATCGTCCCCCTGGGATCGAGGGGATCGGAACGATCGTCCCCCTGGGATCGAGGGGATCGGAACGATCGTCCCCCTGGGATCGTGGGGATCGGAACGATCGTCCCCCTGGGATCGTGGGGATCGGAACGATCGGCCCCCTGGGATCGAGGGGATCGGAACGATCGGCCCCCTGGGATCGAGGGGATCGGAACGATCGGCCCCCTGGGATCGAGGGGATCGGAACGATCGGCCCCCTGGGATCGAGGGGATCGGAACGATCGTCCCCCTGGGATCGTGGGGATCGGAACGATCGTCCCCCTGGGATCGTGGGGATCGGAACGATCGTCCCCCTGGGATTGTGGGGATCGGAACGATCGTCTCCCTGGGATCGTGGGGATCGGAACGATCGTCTCCCTGGGATCGTGGGGATCAGAACGATCGTCCCCCTGGGATCGAGGGGATCGGAACGATCGTCCCCCTGGGATTGTGGGGATCGGAACGATCGTCCCCCTGGGATCGTGGGGATCGGAACGATCGTCTCCCTGGGATCGTGGGGATCGGAACGATCGTCTCCCTGGGATCGTGGGGATCGGAACGATCGTCCCCCTGGGATTGTGGGGATCGGAACGATCGTCCCCCTGGGATCGTGGGGATCGGAACGATCGTCCCCCTGGGATCGTGGGGATCGGAACAATCGGCCCCCTGGGATCGAGGGGATCGGAACGATCGGCCCCCTGGGATCGAGGGGATCGGAACGATCGGCCCCCTGGGATCGAGGGGATCGGAACGATCGGCCCCCTGGGATCGTGGGGATCGGAACGATCGTCCCCCTGGGATTGTGGGGATCGGAACGATCGTCCCCCTGGGATCGTGGGGATCGGAACGATCGGCCCCCTGGGATCGTGGGGATCGGAACGATCGGCCCCCTGGGATCGTGGGGATCGGAACGATCGTCCCCCTGGGATTGTGGGGATCGGAACGATCGTCTCCCTGGGATTCAGTTGCAGAGATGAACAGTACCATTTTTGTCCTTGCTTTTTCTTGATCGCATAACAAGTCCCAGGTGACCTCCGTCTCCTTCTTGATCCCGGCATCTTTTGACGGACTCACTCTTGGCTGTTCTGGTGTGTGAGTTGACCCAATATCCTTGGCTGAACCCCTGACCCTTGGGTAGGGGGTCACCAACTCTGATTGAATTATTCCTGGAGGTTTCATTACATGACCTCCCGCCCCCAACACTCCCGCCATTGGTCACCCGACATGTCCATCCTTGTCCCCACGGCCAATTGGACAGCCAACAGACTCTTCATCACCTGATTGGATGATTCTTGACTGCCAGTCGAACAGCCTTTCTTCCTCATCGCCAATATTTTTATAATTAGTGAACAGAAGTGTTTGAAGAAAATGAAAAAGACAATTTTTTTATTGACCCAATGATTTTACTCCTGGGTTTTTGCTCCCAGCTGTGTCCTGGCGATCAATCTTCAATTCCTGGAGACTCCAGGCCAATCCTGGAGGGTTGGCGACCCTATCCTTGGGTAAGGGAGGGAGGGGATTATGAACGAGACCCAGTAATGGACTTTAGTGAGAGCACTTGTCCCCTACTGGGGCACAGGCTTCAGTCAATGAGTTACAGGCTCCTGCCCGCATTGTTCGATTAGAACCTACCAGCAGGATTCTGTGTCCATCGAAGGAAACAATTAGTGGGAAATGAACTGAGCCTCAGATTCCCATTCAGAGGGTCTGTGAGCTGTACAGGTACAGTGTGGACTACCTGATCCAGGGCCCCGGTACAGTGTGGGGCCAGATCCAGAGGCACTGGTACAGTGTGGGGCCAGATCCAGAGGGACTTGTACAGTGTGGGGCCTGATCCAGAGGCACTGGTACAGTGTGGGGCCAGATCCAGAGGCACTGGTACAGTGTGGGGCCAGATCCAGAGGGAATGGTACAGTGTGGGGCCTGATCCAGAGGCACTGGTACAGTGTGGGGCCAGGTCCAGGGGCATTGGTTCAGTGTGGGGCCAGATCCAGGGGCATTGGTTCAGTGTGGGGCCAGATCCAGAGAAACTGGTACAGTGTGGGATACCTCATCCAGAGGCACTGGTACAGTGTTGGATACATGATCCAGAGGGATAGGTACAGCGTGTGACTTAATCCAGAGGCACTGGTACAGTGTGGGGCCTGATCCAGGGGCACTGGTACAGTGTGGGGTGCCTAATCCAGAGGCACCGGTACAGTGTGGGGCCTGATCCAGGGGCACTGGTACAGTGTGGGGCCTGATCCAGAGGCACTGGTACAGGTTGGGGCCTGATCCAGGGGCACTGGTACAGTGTGGGGCCTGATCCAGAGGCACTGGTACAGGTTGGGGCCTGATCCAGAGGCACTGGTACAGTGTGGGGCCTGATCCAGAGGCACTGGTACAGTGTGGGGCCTGATCCAGAGGCACTGGTACAGTGTGGGGCCTGATCCAGGGGCACTGGTACAGTGTGGGGCCTGATCCAGGGGCACTGGTACAGTGTGGGGCCTGATCCAGAGGCACTGGTACAGGTTGGGGCCTGATCCAGGGGCACTGGTACAGTGTGGGATGCCTAATCCAGAGGCACCGGTACAGTGTGGGGCCTGATCCAGGGGCACTGGTACAGTGTGGGGCCTGATCCAGGGGCACTGGTACAATGTGGGGCCTGATCCAGGGGCACTGGTACAGTGTGGGGCCTGATCCAGGGGCACTGGTACAGTGTGGGGCCTGATCCAGGGGCACTGGTACAGTGTGGGGCCTGATCCAGGGGCACTGGTACAATGTGGGGCCTGATCCAGGGGCACTGGTACAGTGTGGGGCCTGATCCAGGGGCACTGGTACAGTGTGGGGCCTGATCCAGAGGGATTGGCCTCCTTCTGTGCGGTAAGATGCTGTGATTCTATGGTGGTAGGGTCCCAGGTAGCAATGCTAACGACACTACTTGCCCCCAGTGGAGGGGGACGGGCTTTGTGGTGATCTTCTCTCCCTCCATTCTGGCCCTGGTGGTGTCGGTCTCCGCCAAGGCTGACCAGGGATTCCACCTCTCGAGCTACCCATTGCCAGGATCAGGTGGCGGGGGAGTAGGGGGGGGGGAAGGGGGCTTCCTGCTGGCAGGGGTATCCGCTGGGATCCTCCCATGTGCGGGTGTCGAACCTCGACAAGGTGGGGAGTCCTGCGGTGTTGGGGGAGGGGGGAAAGCTGAAAGTCCTGACCCACTGGAACAAGGCCACAGGAAGGAGAACCCAGCTAATCACAGAATCTTACAGCACAGGGAGTGGCCCTGGGAGTCCTCAACACTGACTCCGGACCCCATGAAATCTCATGGCATCAGGTCAAACATGGGCAAGGAAACCTCCTGCTGATTACCACCTACCGCCCTCCCTCAGCTGATGAATCAGTCCTCCTCCATGTTGAGCACCACTTGGAGGAAGCACTGAGGGTAGCAAGGGCACAAAATGTACTCTGGGTGGGGGACTTCAATGTCCATCACCAAGAGTGGCTCGGTAGCTCCACTACTGACCGAGCTGGCCAAGTCCTGAAGGACATAGCTGCTAGACTGGGCCTGCGGCAGGTGGTGAGCGAACCAACACGAGGGAAAAACTTACTTGACCTCGTCCTCACCAATCTACCTGTCGCAAATGCATCTGTCCATGACAGTATTGGTAGGAGTGACCACCGCACAGTCCTCGTGGAGATGAAGTCCCGTCTTCGCACTGAGGACACCATCCAACGTGTTGTGTGGCACTACCACCGTGCTAAATGGGATAGATTCAGAACAGATCGAGCAGCTCAAAACTGGGCATCCATGAGGCGCTGTGGGCCATCAGCAGCAGCAGAATAGTATTCCAGCACAATCTGTAACCTCATGGCCCGGCATATTCCTCACTCTACCATTACCAACAAGCCAGGGGATCAACCCTGGTTCAATGAGGAGTGTAGAAGAGCATGCCAGGAGCAGCACCAGGCATACCTAAAAATGAGGTGCCAACCTGGTGAAGCTACAACTCAGGACTACATGCATGCTAAACAGCGGAAGCAACATGCTATAGACAGAGCTAAGCGATTCCACAACCAACGAATCAGATCAAAGCTCTGCAGTCCTGCCACATCCAGTCGTGAATGGTGGTGGACAATTAAACAACTAACGGGAGGAGGAGGCTCTGCAAACATCCCCATCCTCAATGATGGCGGAGTCCAGCACGTGAGTGCAAAAGACAAGGCTGAAGCGTTTGCAACCATCTTCAGCCAGAAGTGCCGAGTGGATGATCCATCTCGGCCTCCTCCCGATATCCCCACCATCACAGAAGCCAGTCTTCAGCCAATTCGATTCACTCCACGTGATATCAAGAAACGGCTGAGTGCACTGGATACAGCAAAGGCTATGGGCCCCGACAACATCCCGGCTGTAGTGCTGAAGACTTGTGCTCCAGAAATAGCCGCACCTCCAGCCAAACTGTTCCAGTACAGCTACAACACTGGCATCTACCCGACAATGTGGAAAATTGCCCAGGTATGTCCTGTCCACAAAAAGCAGGACAAATCCAATCCGGCCAATTACCACCCCATCAGTCTACTCTCAATCATCAGCAAAGTGATGGAAGGTGTCGTCGACAGTGCTATCAAGCGGCACTTACTCACCAATAACCTGCTCACCGATGCTCAGTTTGGGTTCCGCCAGGACCACTCGGCTCCAGACCTCATTACAGCCTTGGTCCAAACAGGGACAAAAGAGCTGAATTCCAGAGGTGAGGTGAGAGTGACTGCCCTTGACATCAAGGCAGCATTTGACCGAGTGTGGCACCAAGGAGCCCTAGTAAAATTGAAGTCAATGGGAATCAGGGGGAAAACTCTCCAGTGGCTGGAGTCATACCTAGCACAAAGGAAGATGGTAGTGGTTGTTGGAGGCCAATCACCTCAGCCCCAGGACATTGCTGCAGGAGTTCCTCAGGGCAGTATCCTAGGCCCAACCATCTTCAGCTGCTTCATCAATGACCTTTGCTCCATCATAAGGTTGGAAATGGGGATGTTTGCTGATGATTGCACAGTGTTCAGTTCCATTCGCAACCCCTCAGATAATGAAGCAGTCCGAGCCTGCATACAGCAAGACCTGGACAACATCCAGGCTTGGGCTGATAAGTGGCAAGTAACATTCGCGCCAGATAAGTGCCAGGCAATGACCATCTCCAACAAGAGAGAGTCTAACCACCTTCCCATGACATTCAACGGCATTACCATCGCCGAATCCCCCACCATCAACATCCTGGGGGTCACCATTGACCAGAAACTTAACTGGACCAGCCATATAAATACTGTGGCTACGAGAGCAGGTCAGAGGCTGGGTATTCTGCAGCGAGTGACTCACCTCCTGACTCCCCAAAGCCTTTCCACCATCTACAAGGCACAAGTCAGGAGTGTGATGGAATACTCCCCACTTGCTTGGATGAGTGCAGCTCCAACAACACTCAAGAAGCTCGACACCATCCAAGATAAAGCAGCCCGCTTGACTGGCACCTCATCCACCACCATAAACATTCACTCCCTTCACCACCGGCGCACTGTAGCTGCAGTGTGCACCATCCACAGGATGCACTGCAGCAACTCGCCAAGGCTTCTTCGACAGCACCTCCCAAACCCGCGACCTCTACCACCTAGAAGGACAAGGGCAGCAGGCGCATGGGAACAACACCACCTGCACGTTCCCCTCCAAGTCACACACCATCCCGACTTGGAATTATATCGCCGTTCCTTCATCGTCGCTGGGTCAAAATCCTGGAACTTCCTTCCTAACAGCACTGTGGGAGAACCTTCACCACACGGACTGCAGCGGTTCAAGAAGGCGGCTCACCACCACCTTCTCAAGGGGCAATTAGGGATGGGCAATAAATGCCGGCCTCGCCAGCGACGCCCACATCACATGAACAAATAAAAAAAAGGGAGAGGCCATTCTGCCCATCGTGCCTGTGCCGGCTCTTTGAAAGAGCAATCGAATTAGTCCCACTCCCCTGCTCTTTCCCCATAGGCCTGCAAATTTCTCCCCTTCAAGTATTTATCCAATTCCCTGTCAGGCAGTGCGTCCACCTGCTCGAAATGACCGGCTGAATTTCCCTGTCGATTGGTCAGTCTGGCTGTGGCCCAGCAGGGGGTGCTGGTGAGCTGTTCTGGTTCCTGTGAATGAATCAGTGGAGGAGCTGCTTCAATAAACTTTCAGAAATTATAAACTGCAAGAAAATAAACTTACAGCAGAAAAGCACCTGGGACATTTGGCACCTCAAATATGAGTCGTGCATCTGTGTCTGCACGTGCCTGTGTCAGTATGTGTGTGTGTATATGCTTCTGTACCTGTGTGCTTGTGTCTGTGTGTGTGTGTCGGTATGTGTCTGTCCCTGTGAGTGTATCCCTGTGTGTTTGTATGTTTGTGAGAGAGTGTCCCTGCGAGTGTGTGTGTGTGAGTGTGAGTGTGAGTGTGTCCCTGTGAGTGTGTGTGTCCTGTGTGTGTGTCCCCGTGTGTGTATGTGTGTGTCCGTGTGTGTGTGTGTCCCCGTGTGTGTGTGTGTTTCCCTCTGTGTATGTGTCTATCCCTGTGTGTGTCCCTGTGTGTGTGCTTATGTGTGTGTGTCCCTGTGTGTGTGTCCCTGTGTGTGTGTATGTGTGTGTGTATGTATCTGTCCCTGTGTGTGTGTGCGTGTGTGTCCCTGTGTGTGTGCATGTGTGTGTGTCCCTGTGTGTGTGCATGTGTGTGTGTGTGTGTGTCCCTGTGTGTGTGTGTCCCTGTGTGTGTGCATGTGTGTGTGTGTGTGTGTCCCTGTGTGTGTGTGTCCCTGTGTGTATGTGTGTGTGTCCCTGTGTGTGTGTGCGTGTGTGTCCCTGTGTGTGTGCATGTGTGTGTGTCCCTGTGTGTGTGTGTGTGTGTGTGTGTGTGTCCCTGTGTGCCTCTGTCAGTGTGTATCTTTTTTATTCGTTCATGGGATGTGGGTGTCGCTGGCACAGTCAGCATTTATTGCCCATCCCTAATTGCCCTTGAGAAGGTGGTGGTGAGCCGCCTTCTTGAACCGCTGCAGTCCGTGTGGTGAAGGTTCTCCCACAGTGCTGTTGGGAAGGGAGTTCCAGGATTTTGACCCAGCGATGAGGAAAGAACGGTGATATATTTCCAAGTCGGGATGGTGTGTGACTCGGAGGGAAACTTAGAATCATAGAAAGGTTACCACACAGAAGGAGGCCATTCGGCCCATTGAGTCCGTGCCGGCTCTATTGCAAGAGCAATCCAGCTAGTCCCACTCCCCCGCCCTTTCCCCGTAGCCCTGCAAATTTTTTCCTTTCAAGAACTTCTCCAATTCCCTTTTGAAGGCCATGATTGAATCTGCCTCCACCATCCCCTCAGGCAGTGCATTCCAGATCCCAACCACTCGCTGTGTAAAAAAGTTTTTCCTCATGTCACCTCTGGTTCTTTAGCCAATCACCTTAAATCTGTGTCCTCTGGTTCTTGACCCTTCCGCCAATGGGAACAGTTTCTCTCTATCTACTCTATCTAGACCCTTAATGATTTTGAACACCTCTATCAAATCTCCTCACAACCGTCTCTGATCCAAGGAGAACAACCCCAGCTTCTCCAGTCTATCCACGTAACTAAAGTCCCTCATCCCTGGAACCATTCTAGTAAATCTCTTCTACACCCTCTCTAAGGCCTTCACATCTTTCCTAAAGTGCGGTGCCCAGAACTGGACACAATGCTCCAGCTGTGGCCGAACCAGTGTTTTATAAAGGTTCAACATAACTTCCTTGCTTTTGTACTCCATGTCTCTATTTATAAAGCCCAGGATCCTGTATGCTTTCTCAACCTGCCCTGCCACCTTAAAAGATTTGTTCACATATACCCCCAGATCTCTCTGTTCCTGTTCCCCTTTTAGAATTGTGCCCTCTAGTTTATATTGCCTCTCCTCGTTCTTCCTGCCAAAATGTATCACTTCGCATTTTTCTGCGTTAAATTTCATCTGCCACATGTCCGCCCATTCCACCAGCCTGTCTATATCCTCTTGAAGTCTATCACTATCCTCCTCACTGTTCACCACACTCCCAAGTTTTGTGTCATCTGCAAATTTTGAAATTGTGCCCTGTACACCCAAGTCCAAGTCATTAATATATATCAAGAAAAGCAGTGGTCCCAGCACCGACCCCTGGGGAACACCACTGTACACCTCCCTCCAGTCCGAAAAACAACCGTTCACCACTACTCTCTGTTTCCTGTCACTTAGCCAATTTTGTATCCATGTTGATACTGCCCCTTTTATTCCATGGGCTTCAGTTTTGCTGACAAGCCTGTTATGCGGCACTTTATCAAACACCTTTTGAAAGTCCATATACACCACATCAACCACATTACCCTCATCGACCCTCTCTGTTACCTCATCAAAAAACTCGATCAGGTTAGTTAAACACGATTTGCCTTTAACAAATCCGTGCTGGCTTTCCCTAATCAATCCACCCTCGTCCAAGTGACTGTTAATTTTGTCCCTGATTATTGTTTCTAAAAGTTTCCCCACCACTGAGGTTAAACTGACTGGCCTGTAGTTGCTGGGTTTATCCTTACACCCTTTTTTGAACAAGGGTGTAACATTTGCAATTCCCCAGTCCTCTGACACCACCCCGTATCTACGGATGTTTGGAAGATTATGGCCAGTACCTCCGCAATTTCTACCCTTACTTCCCTCATCAACCTAGGATGACTCCTATCTGGACTGGGTGACTTATCTACTTTAAGTACAGCCAGCCTTTCTAGTACCTCCTCTTTATCAACTTTCACCCCATCCAGCATCTCAACTACCTCCTGTTGGGGGTGATGCCGTTCCCATGCACCCACTGCCCTTGTCCTCAGTATTAGAGATTGTGTGTGTCTGTGACTGAATGTTCTGTGTGTCTGTGTCTGTATCTGAATGTCTATATCTGTCTCTGTATCTCTCTGTGTCTGAATGTCTGTGTCTCTCTCTGTCTCTGTGTCTGAATATCTGTGCCTGTGCCAGTGTGTGTCTGTGTCTGAACGTCTGAATGTCTGATTGTCCATATCTGTCTCTGTATCTCTCTGTGTCTGAATGTCTGTGTCTCTCTCTGTCTCCGTTGGTCTCTGTGTCTGAATGTCTGTGCCTGTGTCAGTCTGTGTCTGTGTTTGAACGTCTGTGTCTGTCTCTGTTTGTGTGTCTGTGTCTCTCTCTGTCTCCGTTGGTCTCTGTGTCTGAATGTCTGTGCCTGTGTCAGTGTGTGTCTGTGTTTGAACGTCTGTGTCTCTCTCTGTTTGTGTGTCTGTGTCTCTCTCTGTTTGTGTGCCTGTGTCTCTCTCTGTGTCTGAACGTCTGTGCCTGTCACTGTCAGATCAACCAAGTAGATTATCCAAATTATATGGGTTCCGACACCAGAGATAAATCAACTTGTTGGTTTTATTAATATCGACAGAAATGACCAGCAAGTTATACATCTATACTTACTAGTAGGATAGCCATTGGGTATGCAAACTACTAACCAATCCAGGTGAGTGCGCAGCGCAGAATTCCAAAGAATTACTGGAAGTGGCCCCACTTATACCCCGAGACGGACAATGTCAGACGACTTGCTCTGAACCTATCAATTCTGGGATTATTGTCATGTAATCTTTGTGTGACAGATGATCGAGTAGATGGGAGTGTGGGACCACATAACCCCCCCATTCTCACTGGGATGTGGGTGCAGTTTATGTAGAAGATAAACATCACACCTTAACAGAACGATAACAGCTGAAACCTGGACATGTTGGAGTAGATCTTGACTTTGTGCCACTGTGTAAAACGGGTGATAGTGAGTCGGCACGACCTGTTTTTATATCTCTCCTGATTTTTATATCCATTGAAGTCAGTGGAAGTAAAAATGGGGAGGAGCTGTAAAATGAGCAGCCAATCCACTTTCCCCCGTTTTACGCTATCGCACGCAGTCAAAATGCAACCTCATTGTCTCCAAACTAGCTCTAAATTTTTACACAAACCCCTAGAAACTTCTTGTATTGTATTAACTGGAAACCTCCTGCTTACAAAGCACTCCCCTGCGGAATCCGAACGATTTAATCTAAACCATGTGTCAGCCACAGAAAATATTCTCATAGTACAAACTATGACCTGTATTGTTAAGCTATTTTCCTATTATATTATCCACTAGTCTAGTGTAATGGAGCACTGATATACACAGGGTTAATGCACAGGCCGGAGTGTAATGGAACACTGATATATACAGGGTTAATGCACAGGCCGGAGTGTAATGGAACACTGATATACACAGGGTTAATGCACAGACCGGAGTGTAATGGAGCACTGATATACACAGGGTTAATGCACAGGCCGGAGTGTAATGGAACACTGATATATACAGGGTTAATGCACAGGCCAGAGTGTAATGGAACACTGATATATACAGGGTTAATGCACAGGCCGGAGTGTAATGGAGCACTGATATATACAGGGTTAATGCACAGGCCGGAGTGTAATGGAACACTGATATATACAGGGAAAATGCACAGGCCGGAGTGTAACGGAACACTGATATATACAGGGTTAATGCACAGGCCGGAGTGTAATGGAACACTGATATATACAGGGTTAATGCACAGGCCGGAGTGTAATGGAACACTGATATATACAGGGTTAATGCACAGGCCGGAGTGTAATGGAACACTGATATATACAGGGTTAATGCACAGGCCGGAGTGTAATGGAACACTGATATATACAGGGTTAATGCACAGACCGGAGTGTAATGGAGCACTGATATATACAGGGTTAATGCACAGGCCGGAGTGTAATGGAGCACTGATATATACAGGGTTAATGCACAGGCCGGAGTGTAATGGAACACTGATATATACAGGGTTAATGCACAAGCCGGAGTGTAATGGAACACTGATATATACAGGGTTAATGCACAGGCCGGAGTGTAATGGAACACTGATATATACAGGGTTAATGCACAGGCCGGAGTGTAATGGAGCACTGATATATACAGGGTTAATGCACAGGCCGGAGTGTAATGGAGCACTGATATATACAGGGTTAATGCACAGGCCGGAGTGTAATGGAACACTGATATATACAGGGTTAATGCACAGGCCGGAGTGTAACGGAACACTGATATATACAGGGTTAATGCACAGGCCGGAGTGTAACGGAACACTGATATATACAGGGTTAATGCACAGGCCGGAGTGTAATGGAACACTGATATATACAGGGTTAATGCACAGGCCGGAGTGTAATGGAACACTGATATATACAGGGTTAATGCACAGACCGGAGTGTAATGGAGCACTGATATATACAGGGTTAATGCACAGGCCGGAGTGTAATGGAGCACTGATATATACAGGGTTAATGCACAGGCCGGAGTGTAATGGAACACTGATATATACAGGGTTAATGCACAAGCCGGAGTGTAATGGAACACTGATATATACAGGGTTAATGCACAGGCCGGAGTGTAATGGAACACTGATATATACAGGGTTAATGCACAGGCCGGAGTGTCATGGAGCACTGATATATACAGGGTTAATGCACAGGCCGGAGTGTAATGGAGCACTGATATATACAGGGTTAATGCACAGGCCGGAGTGTAATGGAACACTGATATATACAGGGTTAATGCACAGGCCGGAGTGTAATGGAACACTGATATATACAGGGTTAATGCACAGGCCGGAGTGTAATGGAGCACTGTTATATACAGGGTTAATGCACAGGCCGGAGTGTAATGGAACACTGATATATACAGGATTAATGCACAGGCCGGAGTGTAATGGAACACTGATATATACAGGATTAATGCACAGGCCGGAGTGTAATGGAGCACTGATATATCCAGGATTAATGCACAGGCCGGAGTGTAATGGAGCACTGATACATACAGGGTTAATGCACAGGCCGGAGTGTAATGGAACACTGATATATACAGGATTAATGCACAGGCCGGAGTGTAATGGAGCACTGATATATCCAGGATTAATGCACAGGCCGGAGTGTAATGGAGCACTGATATACACAGGGTTAATGCACAAGCCGGAGTGTAATGGAACACTGATATATACAGGGTTAATGCACAAGCCGGAGTGTAATGGAACACTGATATATACAGGGTTAATGCACAGGCCGGAGTGTAATGGAACACTGATATATACAGGGTTAATGCACAGGCCGGAGTGTAATGGAACACTGATATATACAGGGTTAATGCACAGGCCAGAGTGTAATGGAACACTGATATATACAGGGTTAATGCGCAGGCCGGACTGTAATGGAACACTGATATATACAGGGTTAATGCACAGGCCGGAGTGTAATGGAACACTGATATATACAGGGTTAACGCACAGGCCGGAGTGTAATGGAACACTGATGTATACAGGGATAACACGCTTGCATTATACGGGCCGTTTGTTCAGGAGTTGACAGTCTGAATGCACTGGGAGGATTTGTTGAGCCCGGATTGTTTCCATGCGTGGGGAATGATGGGCCTCCGCACTGAGTTCTTCGACAGATTTCCAGAACACTGACAGGGAAATCGCCCGCTGTCCCCATCCTTCGGGTTAATAAGCATCTGTCTGTTTAAATTGCAGGGCTCATGTGCTCGGCAGGTGTGTCACCATCCTGTGCAGGAAGATACACAACAATAGACTGCAGCAGGGAGCGGTACTGAGTGCTGCCAAAGGCAGTGAGGCTTGGCCTCGGAGAGCTGAGTGGGAGGGAGTCTCGTTCAGACCTGTTGCTTGGTACGCGAGCTGGCAGGTGACCAGGGATAAAGAGATTCCCAGATTGCACGGTGCCTCCTGACTCTGCTCATCAATGAGGCCAGGCATCGAATCACAGGACAGTGCCCACATCCCCGATGTTAACCCTTTCTCACCACGGAAAGAGATTTCCTGCCGTTCCCAGGGTTTTTTTTGGGAGAGCCAGGATCTCCCGTGATCTTCCAATGTTGTCACCACTGCTCCGACAGTGAGGTACGGCCATTCCCCCATCGACACTGCAATCACTTCATCCAAACTCCAGGTCCTCAGCACCGTCCGATTCATGGCCTGAGGTCGTAACCTCCCATCGCAGGACGCTGAAAGTTTCCCCTAACCTCCCCAAGGTGTGTCCGTGCCATCACAGGCCACACTTCTGTTGTTCCTGGTTTTCTATTTGGTTATTAACATCAGTCTGCCTCCAAAACAACCATCACTGGCTTCAGCTCAGAGCTGTGGCAGGAAGGGGAACAAAGCCTGTTCGGGTCAGTGAGGAGCCAGTGCTATTGAGGAGAAGCCAGGACCTCAGGCTAAAGATTCCATCTTCTACAGGTGTCAGCCGCAGCTCAGTGAGTAGCTCTCTGGGTCATGAAGGTCATGGGTTCAAGTCCCACTCCAGAGACTTAAGCACAAAATCCAGACTGACACTCCCGGGGCAGTACTGAGGGAGTGCCGCACTGTCGGAGGGTCAGTACTGGGGGAGCGCCGCACAGTCAGAGGGTCAGTACTGAGGGAGCGCCGCACTGTCGGAGGGTCAGTACTGAGGGAGCGCCGCACTGTCGGAGGGTCAGTACTGGGGGAGCGCCGCACTGTCGGAGGGTCAGTACTGGGGGAGCGCCGCACTGTCGGAGGGTCAGTACTGAGGGAGCGCTGCACTGTCGGAGGGTCAGTACTGAGGGAGTGCTGCACTGTCGGAGGGTCAGTACTGAGGGAGCGCTGCACTGTCGGAGGGTCAGTACTGAGGGAGCGCTGCACTGTCGGAGGGTCAGTACTGAGGGAGCGCTGCACTGTCGGAGGGTCAGTACTGAGGGAGCGCCGCACTGTCGGAGGGTCAGTACTGAGGGAGCGCCGCACTGTCGGAGGGTCAGTACTGAGGGAGTGCCGCACTGTCGGAGGGTCAGTACTGGGGGAGTGCTGCACTGTCGGAGGGTCAGTACTGAGGGAGTGCCGCACTGTCGGAGGGTCAGTACTGAGGGAGTGCCGCACTGTCGGAGGGTCAGTACTGAGGGAGTGCCGCACTGTCGGAGAGGCCGTCCTTTGGATGAGACATTAAACCGAGGCCCCGTCTGCCCCTCTCAGGTGGATGTAAAAGATCCCAAGGCCATTATTTTGAAGAAGAGCAGGGGAGTTCTCCCCGGTGTCCTGGGGCCAATATTTATCCCTCAACCAACATCGCTAAAACAGATGATCTGGTCATTATCACATTGCTGTTTGTGGGATCTTGCTGTGCACAAATTGGCTGCTGCGTTTCCTACTTTACAACAGTGACTACACTTCAAAAATACTTCATTGGCTGTAAAGCGCTTTGGGACGTCCTGAGGTGGTGAAAGGCGCTGTAGAAATGCAAGTTCTGTCTTTCCCACCCCACCTGCCGAATGCAAATGCTGGTGGTGAGTGGGAGTAGGGTCTGGGCACCCAGCCCTTGTCTCTCCCACCTGCCCCTGTTCCCACGGCCCGCCTGGGGAGCTGTCCTTGGGGTAATGGCGGGTCGGCCCCTAAGTCTCCTGATGGAGGGCCTCGTTGTGACCTCCTCACCCCCCATTTCACCCCCCCCACCGCTGCCCCCCGGCCCCGGCCAACACTGACCTGCTCAATGCTGTGCTCTTGGTCAAGGCCTTCAGTGGAAGGCTTATCGAAGTCTTCAGGCTCTTCTGCCCCTTTAACGCAGGTCTGGTCTCTCCTGGTCTCCCACCGCCCGGAGTTCCCTCGGGGTCACTGGCTGGCTCCCACTTACTGGCACGGATCCTGTCCGGAATCCCCAGTGACCCCCGACCCAGGGGTGAGGAGAGGGAACTCCAGCCCTACAAGTTAATCATAGAATCTTACAGCGCAGAACGAGGCCATTCGGCCCATCGTACCTGTGCTGGCTCTTTGTAAGAGCTATCCAATTAGTCCCATTCTCCTGCTCTTTCCTCGTAGCCCGGCAAATTTTTCCTTTTCAAGTATTTATCCAATTCCCTTTTGAAAGTTATTATTGAATCTGCTTCCACCGCCCTTTCAGGCAGCGCATTCCAGATCATAACAACTCGCTGCGTAAAATCATTTCTCCTCATCTCCCCTCTGGTTCTTTTGCCAATCACCTTAAATCTGTGTCCTCTGGTTACCGACCCTCCTGCCACTGGAAACAGTTTCTCCTTATTTAATCTGTCAAAACCCTTCATGATTTTGAACACCTCGATCAAATCTTCCCTTAACCTTCTCTGCTCTGAGGAGAACAATCCCAGCTTCTCCAGTCTATCTATTTATACACAGGGTTAATGCACAGGCCGGAGTGTAATGGAACACTGATATACACAGGGTTAATGCACAGGCCGGAGTGTAATGGAACACTGATATATACAGGGTTAATGCACAGGCCGGAGTGTAATGGAACACTGATATACACAGGGTTAATGCACAGGCCGGAGTGTAATGGAACACTGATATATACAGGGTTAATGCGCAGCCTGGACTGTAATGGAACACTGATATACACAGGGTTAACGCACAGGCCAGTGTGTAATGGAACACTGATATACACAGGGTTAACGCACAGGCCAGTGTGTAATGGAACACTGATATATACAGGGTTAACATGCTTACATTAAACGGGCAGTTTAGACGCCCCCGGCTCACTCCCCAGTTGGGTCAGTTCTGTGGGATAAGCAGAGTTTTAAAATGATGAGGAACAGTGTTTGACCTGTATGCTTCAATAACTGACATCATTTGCTACTTTTGTAATTTTAAAATGCCTTTGAGTCCCTCAAAATAAGATCATTATTGAAAGAGGAAGTTTTAAAATAATGTAATTATACAAACAGCACAACGTAAAAATACTTTTCCTTTATCCTTTGTTTAAAAGCCCCTAATGATTCCACAGGGGTCCCAGGTCCCAGGTCCCAAGGGTCCCAGGTCCCAGGTCCAAGGTCCCCCAGGTCCCAGGTCCCAGGTCCAAGGTCCCCCAGGTCCCAGGTCCGAGGTCCAAGGTCCCCCAGGTCCCAGGTCCCAGGTCCAAGGTCCCCCAGGTCCCAGGTCCCAGGTCCAAGGTCCCCCAGGTCCCAGGTCCGAGGTCCAAGGTCCCCCAGGTCCCAGGTCCCAGGTCCAAGGTCCAAGATCCCAGGGGTCCCAGGTCCGAGGTCCAAGATCCCAGGGGTCCCAGGTCTGAGGTCCAAGATCCCAGGGGTCCCAGGTCCAGGCTCCTAGGGGTCCCAGGTCCCAGGTCCAGGCTCCCAGGGATCCCAGGTCCAAGGTCCCAAGGGGCCCGGGTCCCAGGTCCGAGGTCCCCCAGGTCCCAGGTCCCAGGTCCAAGGTCCAAGATCCCAGGGGTCCCAGGTCCCAGGTCGAACGTCCCAGGGGTCCCAGGTCCAAGGTCCCAGGGGTCCCACGTCCGAGGTCCAAGGTCCCAGGGGTCCCACGTCCGAGGTCCAAGATCCCAGGGGTCCCACGTCCGAGGTCCCCCAGGTCCCAGGTCCCAGGTCTAGTTGTACTCAGGAGTCTGGAGGTGACAATCTTCTCTTCAAAATTAGAAGTTTTGTTGAATTAAATTAAAATCCATGAACCACAAAACTGTTACTTCAAAATAAAATATAACCCAGAGGATTTAAAGATTTAAGTTCCTGGCTTGTTTTTGGAGCACTGTTTATTGCCCTGAACTTCCTGGGTCCTGTGTTAGTAACAAATCTGCAGATAGAGAGAGAGGAAACTTCAAAATAAAATAAGGGAAAAATCATTTTATAAAATGCAATTTACGTAGAGTTTCAAACTTTTTCAAAAAAATCACAGAAAACGATGGATTCGAGCTCCAAACACATCATTGTTCATTATTTTTTTAAGTTCACTTTCCCCACCAGGTCCGCCCCCTCTCAATATCCTGAGGCTGTTCACTAGTCAAATCCCTCCATGGCCTCGCCCCTCCCTATCTCTGTAACCTCCTCCAGCCCTACAACCCTCCGAAATCTCCGCGCTCCTCCAATTCTGGCCTCTTGCGCATCCCCGATTTTAATCGCTCCACCATTGGCGGCCGTGCCTTCAGCTGCCCGGGCCCTAAGCTCTGGAATTCCCTCCCTAAACCTCTCCGCCTCTCTCTCCTCCTTTAAGACGCTCCTTAGCTTTTGGTCACCTGTGGCAAAATATGTGGCTCGGTGTCAAATTTTGTTTGATAATCGCTCCTGTGAAGCACCTTGGGATGTTTTACTACGTTAAAAGTGCTGTATAAATGCAAGTTGTTGTTTCCTATCTCTTGGATTGTGGTGGGCGCAGAGTGGAAGGAGACAGTCAGTGAGCTCAGGGGTAACAGGGCATTGCAGAGAGTGCAGACTGTGCCCATCCACAGGGTCATGGTATCAGATTTTAGAGATAGTAATGTAATGGCCTACTCCTGTTCCCATACTGTACCCAGGAGTGTTTGATGGGACAGTGTAGAGGGAGCTTTACTCTGTATCTAACCCGTGCTGTACCTGCCCTGGGAGTGTTTGATGGGACAGTGTAGAGGGAGCTTTACTCTGTATCTAACCCGTGCTGTACCTGCCCCGGGAGTGTTTGATGGGACAGTGTAGAGGGAGCTTTACTCTGTATCTAACCCATGCTGTACCTGCCCCGGGAGTGTTTGATGGGACAGTGTAGAGGGAGCTTTACTCTGTATCTAACCCGTGCTGTACCTGCCCTGGGAGTGTTTGATGGGACAGTGTAGAGGGAGCTTTACTCTGTATCTAACCCGTGCTGTACCTGCCCTGGGAGTGTTTGATGGGACAGTGTAGAGGGAGCTTTACTCTGTATCTAACCCGTGCTGTACCTGCCCTGGGAGTGTTTGATGGGACAGTGTAGAGGGAGCTTTACTCTGTATCTAACCCGTGCTGTACCTGCCCTGGGAGTGTTTGATGGGAAAGTGTAGAGGGAGCTTTACTCTGTATCTAACCCGTGCTGTACCTGCCCTGGGCGTGTTTGATGGGACAGTGTAGAGGGAGCTTTACTCTGTATCTAACCCATGCTGTACCTGCCCTGGGAGTGTTTGATGGGACAGTGTAGAGGGAGCTTTACTCTGTATCTAACCCGTGCTGTACCTGCCCTGGGAGTGTTTGATGGGACAGTGTAGAGGGAGCTTTACTCTGTATCTAACCCGTGCTGTACCTGCCCTGGGAGTGTTTGATGGGACAGTGTAGAGGGAGCTTTACTCTGTATCTAACCCGTGCTGTACCTGCCCTGGGCGTGTTTGATATTGGTGCTGGGTGACAAATGTGAAAAACCTGTTTTACCACAAAGTTTATTGAACATAAAGTTCAGCAAGTAGTAAAGGAAAGTAATGAAAATAGAAATTGCTGTGTGTTATTGTTTAAGGCATCGGCCCAGAAGGAGGAGCCAGTGCAGTGTCCTGCTACCCATGGCTGGCACACATTGATGGCTGTTTGTTAATCAGTGCTCCTGGATGAGGTGCTCACAGTGGGAATCTGAGCTCACTCCAGACCATCTCCTGACTGCGACTGATTGATTCGATGCTCAGACTCTGAGAGCTGTAATTTTCCATTTGCCGGGTGACTTTATTGGGTGCATTCAGCCAACAGACAAAGCCGCTGAGTTAAGAATCTCTCTGGCAAGTCAGTCACGTACCAGAGCTTAAAGCAACTGCTGTACAAACACGGCTTCTGATGAGTGTAAACACGGCCATCAACCTGGAGATGACGGCTGCGGATCCAGTTTAACTCATTCACCCCGCGGCTCAAATCTCCAACAGGACCTGCCTGACCATCCCATGGTCCTCAGTGCTTTTTAGCAGTAACCAGACCTCATTGTCCCACTGGCTTGTTCCCGAGTGAGTTCGGGTTAGGGGGTCAGTAGCGTTTCCTCAGCTTTGTGATTCCCTGGTGACTTTCAACCTGACCGGGTTACCGCGAGGTCAAAGGTCAATGTCAGAACACCGTCTCAAACGATCATGTTATTATCATCAGTGTTGGTAACTTTCTTTAACCTTTGTGCTGGTGAAGTCCTCATTAGTGAATGGTGCTGAGTCTCCATTAATCTAACACCCGTTCATTAACCTAAACCCATCTCATTAATCTGACCCTCACTCAAAAAGGATTGGTTAAAGGGCAGAAAACAGAGAGTAGGGATAAATGGGTCATAGAATCATGGAAAGGTTACAGCACGGAAGGAGGCCATTTGGCCCGTCGACTCTGTGCTAGCTCAATGCAACAGCAATCCAGCTAGTCCCACTCCCCCGCCCTATCCCCGCAGCCCTGCAATTTTTTTCCCTTCAAGTACTTATCCAGTTCCCTTTTGAAGGCCATGATTGAATCTGCCTCCACCACCCCCTCGGGCAGTGCATTCCAGATCATAACCACTCGCTGGGTAAAAAAGTTTTTCCTCATGTCACCTTTGGTTCTTTTGCCAATCACCTTAAATCTATGTCCTCTGGTTCTTGACCCTTCCGCCAATGGGAACAGTTTCTCTCTATCTACTCTGTCTAGACCCTTCATGATTTTGAACACCTCTATCAAATCTCCTCGCAACCGCCTCTGTTCCAAGGAGAACAACCCCAGCTTCTCCAGTCTATCCATGTAACTGAAGTCCCTCATCCCTGGAATCATTCTAGTAAATCTCTTCTGCACCCTCTCTAAGGCCTTCACATCTTTCCTAAAGTGCGGTGCCCAGAACTGGACACAATAATCCAGTTGTGGCCGAACCAGTCTTTTATAAAGGTTCATCATGACTTCCATACTTTTGTACTCTATGCCTCTATTTATAAAGCTCAGGATCCCGTATGCTTTTTCAAACACTTTCTCAACCTGTCCTGCCACCTTCAACGATTTGTGCACATGTACCCCCAGATCTCTCTGTTCCTGTACCCCTTTTAGAATTGTGCCCTCTAGTTTATATTGCCTTTCCTCGTTCTTCCTACTGAAATGTATCACTTTGCACTTTTCTGCGTTAAATTTCATCTGCCACGTGTCCGCCCATTCCACCAGCCTGTCTATATCCTCTTGAAGTCTATCACTATCCTCCTCACTATTTACTACACTTCCAAGTTTTGTGTCATCTGCAAATTTTGAAATTGTGCCCTGTACACCCAAGTCCAAGTCATTAATATATATCAAGAAAAGCAGTGGTCCCAGCACCGACCCCTGGGGAACACCACTGTACACCTCCCTCCAGTCCGAAAAACAACCATTCACCACTACTCTCTGTTTCCTGTCCCTTAGCCAATTCTGTATCCATGTTGCTACTGCCCCCTTATTCCATGGGCCGCAATCTTGATGATAAGCCTACTGTGCAGCACTTTATCAAACGCCTTTTGAGAGTCCATATACACCACATCAACCGCATTGCCCTCATCGACCCTCTCTGTTACCTCATCAAAAAACTCTATCAGATTAGTTAAACACGATTTGCCTTTAACAAATCCGTGCTGGCTTTCCCTAATCAATCCAACCTCGTCCAAGTGACTGTTAATTCTGTCCCAGATTATTGTTTCTAAAAGTTTCCCCACCACCGAGGTTAAACTGTGTGAGGCAAAGGAGGAGATTGCGGGGGCTCTGACACATATATTCAGAACCTCTCTGGCCACAGGGGATGTGCCAGAGGACTGGAGAACCGCTAATGTAGTACCATTATTCAAGAAGGGGAGTAGGGAAAAACCGGGGAACTACAGGCCAGTGAGCCTAACATCAGTGGTAGGAAAATTATTGGAAAAAATTCTGAAGGACAAAATTAGTCTCCACTTGGAGAAGCAAGGATTAATCAGGGATAGTCAACATGGCTTTGTCAAGGGAAGATCATGTCTGACTAATTTGATTGAATTTTTTGAGGGGGTGACTAGGCGTGTGGATGAGGGTAACGCAGTGGATGTGGTATACATGGATTTCAGTAAGGCCTTCGATAAAGTCCCCCACAGGAGACTGGTCAAGAAGGTACGAGCCCATGGAATCCAGGGTGCCTTGGCACTTTGGATACAAAACTGGCTTAGTGGCAGAAGGCAGAGGGTGATGGTCGAAGGTTGTTTTTGTGACTGGAAGCCTGTGGCCAGTGGGGTACCACAGGGATCGGTGCTGGGTCCCTTGCTGTTTGTGGTCTACATTAATGACTTGGATATGAATGTAAAAGGTATGATCAGTAAGTTCGCTGATGATACAAAGATTGGTAGGGTGGTAAATCGTGAGGAGGATAGCCTCAGTCTGCAGGACGATATAGATGGGTTGGTCAGATGGGCGGAACAGTGGCAAATGGAATTTAACCCAGAAAAGTGCGAGGTGATGCACTTTGGAGGGACTAACAAGGCAAGGGAATACACAATGAATGGGAGGACCCTAGGCAAGACAGAGGGTCAGAGGGATCTTGGTGTGCAAGTTCACAGATCCCTGAAGGCGGCGGAACAGGTAGATAAGGTGGTAAAGAAGGCATATGGGATACTTGCCTTTATTAGCCGAGGCATAGAATATAAGAGCAAGGAGGTTATGATGGAGCTGTATAAAACACTGGTTAGGCCACAGCTGGAGTACTGTGTGCAGTTCTGGTCGCCACACTACAGGAAGGATGTGATCGCTTTGGAGAGGGTGCAGAGGAGATTCACCAGGATGTTACCAGGGCTGGAGCGCTTCAGCTATGAAGAGAGACTGGGAAGATTGGGTTTGTTTTCCTTGGAGCAGAGGAGGCTGAGGGGGGACATGATTGAGGTGTACAAAATTATGAGGGGCACAGATAGGATGGATACTAAGGAGCTTTTTCCCTTCGTTGAGGGTTCTATAACAAGGGGACATAGATTCAAGGTAAAAGGCGGGAGGTTTAGAGGGGATTTGAGAAAGAACTTTTTCACCCAGAGGGTGGTTGGAGTCTGGAACTCACTGCCTGAAAGGGTTGTGGAGGTAGGAACCCTCACAACATTCAAGAAGCATTTGGATGAGCACTTGAAATGCCATAGCATTCAAGGCTACGGACCAAATGCTGGAATATGGGATTAGAGTAGACAGGGCTGATGGCCGGCGCGGACACGATGGGCCGAAGGGCCTCTATCCGTGCTGTATGACTCTATGACTCTATGACTCTATAAACTGACTGGCCTGTAGTTGCTGGGTTTATCCTTACACCCTTTTTTGAACAAAGGTGTAACATTTGCAATTCTCAGGGTCATTTTCAGGTTGGCAGGCTGTAACTAGTGGGGTACCACAGGGATCAGTGCTTGGGCCTCAGCTATTTACAATCGATATTAATGACTTGGATGAAGGGACCGAGTGTAATGTATCCAAGTTTGCTGATGATACAAAGCCTGATGGGAAAGTAAGCTGTGAGGAGGACACAAAGAGTCTGTAAAGGGATATAGACAGGTTAGGTGAGTGGGTGAGAAGGTGGCAGATGGAGTATAATGTGGGGAAATGTGAAGTTATTCACTTTGGTAGGAAGAATAGAAAACAGAATATTTTTTAAATGGTGAGAAACTATTAAATGTTGGTGTTCAGAGGGATTTGGGTGTCCTTGTACAAGAAACACAAAAAGTTAGCATGCAGGTACAGCAAGCAATTAGGAAGGCAAATGGCATGTTGGCCTTTATTGCAAGGGGTTTGGAGTACAAGAGTAAGGAAGTCTTACTACAAATGTACAGGGCTTTGGTGAGACCACACCTGGAGTACTGCGTACAGTTTTGGTCTCCTTATCTAAGGAAGGATATACTTGCCTTAGAGGCGGTGCAACAAAGGTTCACTAGATTAATTCCTGGGATGAGAGGATTGTCCTCTGAGGAGAGATTGAGTAGAATGGGCCTATACTCTCTGGAGTTTGGAAGAATGAGAGGTGATCTCATTGAAACATATAAGATTCTGAGAGGGCTTGACAGGGTAGAAGCTGAGAGATTGTTTCCCCTGGCTGGAGAGTCTAGAACAAGGGGGCTTGTCGCAGGATACGGGGTCGGCCATTCAAGACTGAGATGAGGAGGAATTTCTTCATGCAGAGGGTTGTGAATCTTTGGAATTCTCTACCCCAGAGGGCTGTGGATGCTGAGTCATTGAATATGTTCAAGGCTGAGATCGATCGATTTTTGAACTTTAGGGGAATCAAGGGATATGGGAATCGGGCGGGAAAGTGGAGTTGAGGTTGAAGATCAGCCATGATCTGATTGAATGGCAGAGCAGGCTCGAGGGGCCGGATGTTCTCATGTTCTTAACCTAACCCTCCTCATTAACTAAACCATCTCTCATTAACCTAATTCCTGCTCATTAGCTGAACCCTTACTCATTAACCTAACCCCAACTCAGTAACTTAACCCCTGCTCATGAACTTATGCTCAACTCATTAACCTAACCCCCTCATTAACTAAACCCCCACTTATTAACCTAACCCCGGTTCATTAACTGAACTCCCGCTCATTAACCTAATTCCAACTCATTAATCTAACCCAGGCTCATTAACCTATTCCCCGCACATCATTCTAACTATAATTATTAATCTAACCTGCCCATGAAGACCTCTATCACTCCTGTGGGATTTTTCAAGCCTTTCCCCTTTGTATGGTCCGAGTTGACCTCCCCCATTGACAATAAGTGATTGGTCCCAGTGATATTCATCGTCAGCCCCCTCACTGGGGGTCACCAACTCTGGTTGGACATATTCCTCGAGGTTTCATCACATGACCTCCCACCCCAAATGCCCCGCCCCCACACTGCTGTCATTGGATGCCCGACACGCCCATCTTTGTGAACCCCCCCACACTCGTGCCATTGGTCGCCTGACACATCCATCTTCGCGATATCCCGCCTTCCCATGGCCAATTGGAAAGCAAGCAGGCTCTTAATTACCCAATCGGATGATGCTTGACTATCACTCAAAGAGTCCTTTTATCCATAAATAATACATTTTTTTTAGTGACCCTATAATTTTTCTCCCAGGTTTTTGCTCGGAGCAGTGTCCTGGTGATTAACGTTTAATTCCTGGAGACTCCAGGACAATCCAGGAGGGTTGGCAACTCCACCCTTCACGTCCAATGTGAAGTCCACCCTCATCACAACCTTGTCCGTTGACACTAAGGAAAAGCTCACTGATTGTGCTGGAATCTCCTCCACTTTTCAGGAATATTAAACTCAAATATGTCCAGTAGTTTAATTCCAGTTCCCATTACAATCTGCTCCTATTAAGAGGAATGAGCGATTGCCAATACAAATATTGAATCTAATAGACCTGCCCATATAAAGGGGGTGTGTGGAGGCCCATGGATGGCAAAATGCGTCAGCAAATTTCCGTTCATATCTGGGATTTAGATTTGAATGGAGCCCGGACTGGTGAAGGTCTCCTCTCCCTGCTGACTACGTGTCCAGAGGTTTGTGTAGTTTCAGTATTGTTGCTGACTTGCGTAGGTACAAAGCAACCCAAAAATTGGCATTAAATTAGCAACTCACTCAAGGATTGATGATGGTGAGTTTTACCTCACACTTAACCCGTGCTGTACCTGCCCTGGGAGTGTTTGATGGGACAGTGTAGAGGGAGCTTTACTCTGTATCTAACCCATGCTGTACCTGCCCTGGGAGTGTTTGATGGGACAGTGTAGAGGGAGCTTTACTCTGTATCTAACCCGTGCTGTACCTGCCCTGGGAGTGTTTGATGGGACAGTGTAGAGGGAGCTTTACTCTGTGTCTAACCCGTGCTGTACCTGCCCTGGGAGTGTTTGATGGGACAGTGTAGAGGGAGCTTTACTCTGTATCTAACCCGTGCTGTACCTGCCCTGGGAGTGTTTGATGGGACAGTGTAGAGGGAGCTTTACTCTGTATCTAACCCGTGCTGTACCTGCCCTGGGAGTGTTTGATGAGAACCTTTCCAGCCATCCACTGCTCAAACTAATCTCACTTATTTTAAATTCCACAACGGTGAAATTTTTCATTTCCACACCATTCACCTGAGGAAGGAGGAAGCCTCCAAAAGCTTGTGGAATTTAAAATAAAATTGCTGGACTATAACTTGGTGTTGTAAAATTGTTTACAATTGTCAACTCCGGTCCATCACCGGCATCTCCACATCATAATCTCACTTAGGGAGCACCATGTAGGAGTGGTATATTAGGAGTGGTATATTAGGAGTGGTGTATTCGGAGTGGTATATTAGGAGTGGTGTATTCGGAGTGGTATATTAGGAGTGGTATATTAGGAGTGGTGTATTCGGAGTGGTATATTAGGAGTGGTATATTAGGAGTGGTATATTAGGAGTGGTGTATTCGGAGTGGTGTATTCGGAGTGGTATATTAGGAGTGGTATATTAGGAGTGGTGTATTCGGAGTGGTATATTAGGAGTGGTATATTAGGAGTGGTATATTAGGAGTGGTGTATTCGGAGTGGTATATTAGGAGTGGTATATTAGGAGTGGTGTATTCGGAGTGGTATATTAGGAGTGGTGTATTAGGAGTGGTGTATTCGGAGTGGTATATTAGGAGTGGTATATTAGGAGTGGTGTATTAGGAGTGGTGTATTCGGAGTGGTATATTAGGAGTGGTATATTAGGAGTGGTGTATTAGGAGTGGTGTATTCGGAGTGGTATATTCGGAGTGGTGTATTAGGAGTGGTGTATTCAGAGTGGTATATTCGGAGTGGTGTATTTGGAGTGGTATATTCGGAGTGGTATATTCGGAGTGGTATATTAGGAGTGGTGTATTCGGAGTGGTATATTAGGAGTGGTATATTAGGAGTGGTGTATTCGGAGTGGTATATTAGGAGTGGTATATTAGGAGTGGTGTATTAGGAGTGGTGTATTCAGAGTGGTATATTCGGAGTGGTGTATTTGGAGTGGTATATTCGGAGTGGTATATTCGGAGTGGTATATTAGGAGTGGTGTATTCGGAGTGGTGTATTCGGAGTGGTATATTCGGAGTGGTAGTTTCGGAGTGGTGTATTCGGAGTGGTGTATTCGGAGTGGTATATTCGGAGTGGTGTATTCGGAGTGGTGTATTCGGAGTGGTGTATTCGGAGTGGTATATTAGGAGTGGTATATTAGGAGTGGTATATTAGGAGTGGTGTATTCGGAGTGGTATATTAGGAGTGGTATATTAGGAGTGGTGTATTCGGAGTGGTATATTAGGAGTGGTATATTAGGAGTGGTGTATTCGGAGTGGTATATTCAGAGTGGTATATTCGGAGTGGTGTATTCGGAGTGGTATATTCGGAGTGGTATATTCGGAGTGGTGTATTCGGAGTGGTATATTAGGAGTGGTGTATTAGGAGTGGTGTATTCGGAGTGGTATATTAGGAGTGGTATATTAGGAGTGGTGTATTCGGAGTGGTATATTCGGAGTGGTATATTCGGAGTGGTGTATTCGGAGTGGTATATTCGGAGTGGTATATTCGGAGTGGTGTATTCGGAGTGGTGTATTCGGAGTGGTGTATTCGGAGTGGTATATTCGGAGTGGTGTATTCGGAGTGGTGTATTCGGAGTGGTGCATTCGGAGTGGTGTATTCGGAGTGGTGTATTCGGAGTGGTGTATTCGGAGTGGTGTATTCGGAGTGGTATATTCGGAGTGGTGTATTCGGAGTGGTGTATTCGGAGTGGTGTATTCGGAGTGGTGTATTCGGAGTGGTGTATTCGGAGTGGTGTATTCGGAGTGGTGTATTCGGAGTGGTGTATTCGGAGTGGTGTATTCGGAGTGGTATAATTCGGAGTGGTGTATTCGGAGTGGTGTATTCGGAGTGGTATATTCGGAGTGGTGTATTCGGAGTGTTGTATTCGGAGTGGTGTATTCGGAGTGGTATATTCGGAGTGGTGTATTCGGAGTGGTGTATTCGGAGTGGTATATTCGGAGTGGTGTATTCGGAGTGGTGTATTCGGAGTGGTATATTCGGAGTGGTGTATTCGGAGTGGTATATTCGGAGTGGTGTATTCGGAGTGGTGTATTCGGAGTGGTGTATTCAGAGTGGTGTATTCGGAGTGGTGTATTCGGAGTGGTGTATTCGGAGTGGTGTATTCGGAGTGGTGTATTCGGAGTGGTGTATTCGGAGTGGTGTATTCGGAGTGGTGTATTCGGAGTGGTATATTCGGAGTGGTGTATTCGGAGTGGTGTATTCGGAGTGGTATATTCGGAGTGGTGTATTAGGAGTGGTGTATTCGGAGTGGTGTATTCGGAATGGTGTATTCGGAGTGGTGTATTCGGAATGGTGTATTCGGAGTGGTGTATTCAGAGTGGTGTATTCGGAGTGGTGTATTCGGAGTGGTGTATTCCGAGTGGTGTATTCAGAGTGGTATATTCGGAGTGGTGTATTCCGAGTGGTGTATTCAGAGTGGTATATTCGGAATGGTGTATTCAGAGTGGTGTATTCAGAGTGGTATATTCGGAATGGTGTATTCGGAGTGGTGTATTAGGAGTGGTGTATTCGGAGTGGTGTATTCGGAGTGGTGTATTCGGAGTGGTGTATTCGGAGTGGTGTATTCGGAGTGGTGTATTCGGAGTGGTGTATTCGGAGTGGTGTATTCGGAGTGGTGTATTCGGAGTGGTATATTCGGAGTGGTATATTCGGAGTGGTATATTCGGAGCGAGCTGGTTGATTGTGAAATGCTTTTGATGAGAGCTCCTGTTCAAAGTCAACACTGTTTGACCACATGGAGGTCAGAGTTCATTTCTGTGTATACTTGCTGATCCTTAGGGATCTGGATGGTGGTTGAGGAAAGATGGATTTCTGAATTGTGAAGCAAATAGGCTGAAGTCTTTGACAATAAAGGACTTTGTGAGGGTGGAGAGCAGGCAGGTGTGAAGTGACTTTATTGAGTAAATGATTGATAGCCCCGAGCTATCAGTTGTGTTCTCCTTTCTCTGGCTTTCTCCTTCCTGTGCTCCCCTCATCACCATCTTCTTCATCATCACCATCTTCTTCATCATCACCACCTTCTTCATCATCACCATCTTCTTCATCATCACCACCTTCTTCATCATCACCATCTTCTTCATCATCACCACCTTCTTCATCATCACCATCTTTCACTCCCAGAAGCAGCTAGCCTTTCGTCCTTGCTCGAGTGTTTTGTTGGGACGTAGCACACAGCTCCTTAAATCTATAGTGGGGCCAATTTTTGTCCCACTAATCGGGATCTGGGGTTACTAACCCTCCTGGATTGGGCATTGGGTGCTGGAGGTGGTGAGAGATCAGGTATGCTGTCACCCCGAGAGAGGGCAACTTGTGCCTCACTCGTGGGCCTTTGGTTCACTACTGCCACCGATGTGTGGGAGAGCCGACTGAGGGAGGTCCATGATGTGATTGAGGCCCTGGTCCGCTTGGTCTCTCAGCCTGTCCAAGGCAGAGGAGATGGTGGAGTTCAGAGCCTTGCATGGCCCCAGTATGTCACTGGTGTCACAGACTCCTGCAGTGAGGTGACCACATGTTCCATGGATAGCTGAAGAGTGTCGATAAGAAGCTGGCAGTGGCTTCCCGCCCACAGTCAGACTGTAACGGGATCTCCCAGACAGGCAGCCCAAAGTACTCAGCAATTTCTGGTGCACTGGGAGCATCTCTCTTTTAAAGGACAGTCAGGTGGACCTTTTTAAATGTAAAGGCTAATTGAGTTGTGGAAGGAAATTGAAGTGAGCTTTAAAAATGGGTTCATGGGGCAATTAGATGGGTTTGTGGAGAGAGGAATGTGTTGGGGGAGCGAGTAGGTGGGATTGAGGTCTATGACCAGGGGATGGGTGGGCTTGTTGGACCAAATCAGCGTCTTCTGCTCTGAAAAATTCTTACGTCTCATGTCTTATGTTCGTCTCCAGCCAAATCCTCAACCCAATGGGACCTTGAAGAAATTAACAGATTTAGTAAAGTGTCAGCAATCTCCGAGCTTGAAGTTACATCCCCCAGAGCCTTGGTTTTTGGATCTGTTAGAGCAGAGCAATGGGTTGCAACAATTCCAAGACACCTCGACACCTCCAGCCCCTGTGAGGAGCAACAGGATCATCCGAAAGCTGTACCCAAACTACAGGCCACAGTATCCCAGCAACAGCCCCCCCCCCACCGATTCTGGGCTGTTTATCCCGCCTCCAAATCTCTGCAGTTTAACGAAGGATAACAAGACTCCAAAAGCCACAAACACGCCTCGAAGATATTGAAGAGTTGACGTGTGCAAGAACACGTCACATGCCTCAGGCATGTAGTTATCCAGAGATGAGGGCTTGTCTCCCAGGCGGTTTGGCAAACTTGGTACGGTTTTAGTTTTGAAAACATCACACCCACCAAACATCCTTCCCAAGATTCCGTCCTGTGGCCGTCTCATCCAATCGACAGTCGTGTTATTGTTTCTCGCCCTTGAGGTGTTAATGACAGATTATAATTATGCATTGACAGTAATTCTCTGTGTCTGTCATCATCCTTTAAAATAGACAAGCGCGTGGGACGATACGTGACAGAGCACAGGAATGTCTAGTAATTAATATTTCATTTATTGGCTTTCGAGACAAAGAGACAATAATCGGCTCAGGGTCAGCAGTGTATTTATGTCTGTATCTGGCCTGTTGATACCGAGAGCTCCCGTTTGGAAGGGGGGAACGATTCCTGCTGTAATTCAGAGAGAAAGACAGAAAATGCTGGAAACACACAGAAGGCCCGTCAACATCTGGGAGAAGAGACAGATGTTTCACATGTAAATAAGTCAAATGTAAACCCAAAACATTGTGTCAAAATACACCAAGGATGTAGGAGCTGAATGAAAGTAAATGAAAGTAAATTTTAAACTGATATCAGGAATGGGGATCGATGGGAGAGTGAGGGTGTGAGAGGAATGGAGATCGATGGAGAGTGAGGGTGTGGGAGGAATGGGGATCGATGGAGAGTGAGAGTGAGAGAGGAATGGGGATCGATGGGAGAGTGAGGGTGTGAGAGGAATGGGGATCGATGGAGAGTGAGGGTGTGAGAGGAATGGGGATCGATGGAGAGTGAGAGTGTGAGAGGAATGGGGATCGATGGAGAGTGAGAGTGAGAGAGGAATGGGGATCGATGGGAGAGTGAGGGTGTGAGAGGAATGGGGATCGATGGAGAGTGAGGGTGAGAGAGGAATGGGGATCGATGGAGAGTGAGAGTGAGAGAGGAATGGGGATCGATGGGAGAGTGAGAGTGTGGGAGGAATGGGGTTCGATGGAGAGTGAGAGTGTGAGAGGAATGGGGATCGATGGAGAGTGAGGGTGTGGGAGGAATGGGGATCGATGGAGAGTGAGGGTGTGAGAGGAATGGGGATCAATGGAGAGTGAGAGTGAGAGAGGAATGGGGATCGATGGGAGAGTGAGAGTGTGGGAGGAATGGGGATCGATGGAGAGTGAGGGTGTGGGAGGAATGGAGATCGATGGAGAGTGAGGGTGTGGGAGGAATGGGGATCGATGGAGAGTGAGAGTGTGGGAGGAATGGAGATCGATGGAGAGTGAGGGTGTGGGAGGAATGGGGATCGATGGAGAGTGAGGGTGTGGGAGGAATGGGGATCGATGGAGAGTGAGGGTGTGAGAGGAATGGGGATCGATGGAGAGTGAGGGTGAGAGAGGAATGGGGATCGATTGAGAGTGAGAGAGGAATGGGGATCGATGGGAGAGTGAGGATGAGAGAGGAATGGGGATCGATGGAGAGTGAGGGTGAGAGAGGAATGGGGATCGATGGGAGAGTGAGGATGAGAGAGGAATGGGGATCGATGGAGAGTGAGGGTGAGAGAGGAATGGGGATCGATGGAGAGTGAGAGTGAGAGAGGAATGGGGATCGATGGGAGAGTGAGGGTGTGGGAGGAATGGGGATCGATGGGAGAGTGAGGGTGTGAGAGGAATGGGGATCGATGGATAGTGAGAGTGAGAGAGGAATGGGGATCGATGGGAGAGTGAGGATGAGAGAGGAATGGGGATCGATGGAGAGTGAGGGTGAGAGAGGAATGGGGATCGATGGAGAGTGAGGATGAGAGAGGAATGGGGATCGATGGAGAGTGAGAGTGAGAGAGGAATGGGGATCGATGGGAGAGTGAGGGTGTGAGAGGAATGGGGATCGATGGAGAGTGAGGGTGTGAGAGGAATGGGGATCGATGGAGAGTGAGAGTGTGAGAGGAATGGGGTTCGATGGGAGAGTGAGAGTATGGGAGGAATGGGGATCGATGGAGAGTGAGGGTGTGAGAGGAATGGGGATCAATGGAGAGTGAGAGTGTGAGAGGAATGGGGTTCGATGGGAGAGTGAGAGTGTGGGAGGAATGGGGATCGATGGAGAGTGAGGGTGTGAGAGGAATGGGGATCGATGGAGAGTGAGAGTGTGGGAGGAATGGGGATCGATGGAGAGTGAGGGTGTGGGAGGAATGGGGATCGATGGAGAGTGAGGGTGTGAGAGGAATGGGGATCGATGGAGAGTGAGGGTGTGAGAGGAATGGGGATCGATGGAGAGTGAGGGTGTGGGAGGAATGGGGATCGATGGAGAGTGAGGGTGTGAGAGGAATGGGGATCGATGGAGAGTGAGAGTGTGAGAGGAATGGGGATCGATGGAGAGTGAGAGTGTGGGAGGAATGGGGATCGATGGAGAGTGAGGGTGTGGGAGGAATGGGGATCGATGGAGAGTGAGAGTGTGAGAGGAATGGAGATCGATGGAGAGTGAGGGTGTGGGAGGAATGGGGATCGATGGAGAGTGAGGGTGTGGGAGGAATGGGGATCGATGGAGAGTGAGGGTGAGAGAGGAATGGGGATCGATGGAGAGTGAGGGTGTGGGAGGAATGGGGATCGATGGAGAGTGAGTGTGAGAGAGGAATGGGGATTGATGGAGAGTGAGGGTGTGGGAGGAATGGGGATCGATGGAGAGTGAGGGTGTGGGAGGAATGGGGATCGATGGAGAGTGAGGGTGAGAGAGGAAAGGGGATCGATGGAGAGTGAGAGTGTGAGAGGAATGGGGATCGATGGAGAGTGAGGGTGTGGGAGGAATGGGGATCGATGGAGAGTGAGGGTGTGACAGGAATGGGGATCGATGGAGAGTGAGTGTGTGAGAGGAATGGGGATCGATGGAGAGTGAGGGTGTGAGAGGAATGGGGATCGATGGAGAGTCAGAGTGTGAGAGGAATGGGGATCGATGGAGAGTGAGGGTGTGGGAGGAATGGGGATCGATGGAGAGTGAGAGTGAGAGAGGAATGGGGATCGATGGGAGAGTGAGAGTGTGAGAGGAATGGGGTTCGATGGAGAGTGAGGGTGTGGGAGGAATGGGGATCGATGGAGAGTGAGGGTGAGAGAGGAATGGGGATCGATGGGAGAGTGAGGGTGAGAGAGGAATGGGGTTCGATGGGAGAGTGAGGGTATGGGAGGAATGGGGATCGATGGAGAGTGAGAGTGAGAGAGGAATGGGGATCGATGGGAGAGTGAGAGTGTGGGAGGAATGGGGATCGATGGAGAGTGAGAGAGGAATGGGGATCGATGGAGAGTGAGGGTGTGGGAGGAATGGGGATCGATGGAGAGTGAGAGTGAGAGAGGAATGGGGATCGATGGAGAGTGAGAATGTGAGAGGAATGGAGTTCGATGGAGAGTGAGGGTGTGAGAGGAATGGGGTTCGATGGGAGAGTGAGGGTGTGGGAGGAATGGGGATCAATGGAGAGTGAGGGTGTGAGAGGAATGGGGATCGATGGAGAGTGAGGGTGTGGGAGGAATGGGGATCGATGGAGAGTGAGGGTGTGGGAGGAATGGGGATCGATGGAGAGTGAGGGTGTGAGAGGAATGGGGATCGATGGAGAGTGAGAGTGTGAGAGGAATGGGGATCGATGGAGAGTGAGAGTGTGAGAGGAATGGGGATCGATGGGAGAGTGAGGGTGAGAGAGGAATGGGGTTCGATGGAGAGTGAGGGTGTGGGAGGAATGGGGATCGATGGAGAGTGAGAGTGTGAGAGGAATGGGGATCGATGGAGAGTGAGAGTGTGAGAGGAATGGGGATTGATGGGAGAGTGAGAGTGAGAGAGGAATGGGGTTCGATGGGAGAGTGAGAGTGTGAGGAATGGGGTTCGATGGGACACTTCATTTATGGGGGAGGGGCTTCAATGCGTGGGTTAATATTTTGGGAGAGGCTTCAATATGAGGGTTAATGTATTCGGAGCCTGTTCCCCCATTCAATTCGATCATGGCGGATCTGTATTTTAACTCCATTTACCCGCCTTGGTTCCATATCCCTTCATCCCCTCAATCAACAAAAATCTATCAATCTCAGTTTTGAAATTTCCAATTGACCCCCAGCCTCAAACAGCTTTTTGGGGAAGAGAGTTCCAGATTCCCACTCCCCTTTGTGTGAGGAAGTGCTTCCCGACATCACCCCTGAACGGCCTGGCTCTAATTTTAAGGTTCTGCCCCCTTGTTCTGGACTCCCCCCACCAGAGGAAATAGTTTCTCTCTATCGACCCTATCGAATCCTTTAATCATCTTAAACACCTCAATTAGATCACCCCTTAATCTTCTAAACTCGAGGGAATACAAGCCCAGTCTGTGCAACCTGTCCTCGTAATTTAACCCTTTTAGCCCCGGTATTATTCTGGTTTTACTGAAATCACATCACCCGTTTTATGCTCTTGTTAAATGTTCGAATGACTCCATTTACTTTGGTTAACTACCGTGTAACATTCTGTCACCTGTATATTTGTCCCCACTGTGACCGCAGCTTCTGCCGATTGTGAATGAACGGATTCGACACCAGATCGAGGCGGTGGAGTTTAGATATCGTGGTCTGGTAAAATGTCGGGACCCCAAACCCAACCTGGGCACCGGGCCCCTCACAGGGCAAGCCCGGCCCTTGAGAACTGCTTATTGATCATTTAATGTGTAAACACCCCACAGCCCCACCCTTCATGATTTTTACTACAGGTCGGTGTTTCAATCAGGGCATTTATATAGCGTCTTCAACATAGTAAAACGTCCCAAGGTGCTTCACAGGAGCGATTATCAAACAAAATTTGACTCCGAGCCACATAAGGAGATATTAGGACAGGTGATCAAAAGCTCGGTCAAAGAGGTAGGTTTTAAGGAGCGTCTTAAAGGAGGAGAGAGAGGCGGAGAGGTTTAGGGGGGGAATTCCAGAGCTCAGGGCCCGGGCAGCTGAAGGCACGGCCGCCAATGGTGGAGTGATTAAAATCGGGGATGCGCAAGAGGCCGGAATTGGAGGAGCGCGGAGATTTCGGAGGGTCGTGGGGCTGGAGGAGGTTACAGAGATAGGGAGGGGGGCGAGGGCCACGGAGGGATTGAAAACAAGGATGAGAATTTTAAATTCGAGGCGTTCCCAGACCGGGAGCCAATGTAGGTCAGCGAGCACAGGGTGTGATGGGTGAACGGGACTCGGTGCGAGTTGGGATACGGGGTAGAGTTTTTAATCGGGTTCGGTTTGCTCCCTTCGCTCACGAGCAGTGACATTGTTGGGCACGGGGCCCAGGCTCCGATCCTCTGAGCTGTGCAGACTTCCTGGAGACTTTCTGCATCATTACAGAAGCCACAAACCGCCCACGGGTGTGGAATCGGGCCCTGGTTAACACGTAGTGAAGAGGGATCGGTGGGAGTGATTAATTTAACAGGACTGCTGCTTGCTGGGTGGGGGCTGGAGACTGGGTGACAGGTGACAGGCTCCACGTAGATTCCTGGCTGCGTCTCTCGTGAATCAGCAGAGCTGAGCACTGCTTTCAGACCGACTGGCTCCAGTGACACACACACACACCTGGGCTGATTGTCACAGGACATACGACCGACACCTGCATTGACCACCAGGATTTCTGTTTCTTTTACAATTTATTCATTTAGAGCCAATTCATTTTTTGCTTCCTTCGTTCTCGGCCCTTCGCTTCCCTCAGGCTCGGCTCCTGATTGGAGGAGCAGGAGCCCCTTTGCAAAGAGTAAAAAGAAAAGATAGAACTTGCATTTATATAGCGCCTTTCACCACCTCAGGACGTCCCAAAGTGCTTTACAGCCAATGAAGTATTTTTGAGGTGTAGTCACTGTTGTAATGTAGGAAACGTGGCAGCCAATTTATGCACAGCAAGATCCCACAAACAGCAATGTGATAATGATCAGATCATCTGTTTTTAGCGATGTTGGTTGAAGGATAAACATTGGCCCCAGGAGAACTCCCCTGCTCTTCTTCGAAATAGTGGCCGTGGGATCTTTTATCTCCACCTGAGAGGGCAGACGGGGCCTTGGTTTAAAAGACGGCACCCCCGACAGTGCAGCACTCCCTCAGTACTGACCCTCCGACAGTGCAGCGCTCCCTCGGTACTGACCCTCCGACAGTGCGGCGCTCCCTCAGTACTGACCCTCCGACAGTGCGGCGCTCCCTCAGTACTGACCCTCCGACAATGCAGGGCCCCTTCAGTACTGAGGGAGTGCTGCACTGTCGGAGGATCAGTACTGAGGGAGCGCTGCACTGTCGGAGGGTCAGTACTGAGGGAGCGCTGCACTGTTGGAGGGTCAGTACTGAGGGAGTGCCGCACTGTCGGAGGTGCTGTCTTTCAGATGAGACATTAAACCGAGGCCCCGTCTGCCCCCTCAGGTGGGTGTAAAAGATCCCACGGCCACTATTCGAAGAAGAGCAGGGGGAGTTCTCCCCGGTGTCTTGGGGCCAATATTTATCCCTCAACCAACATCACTAAAAACAGATTAACTGCTCCATCATCGTGTTGCTATTTGTGGGACGTTGCTGTTGCAGAATGACTGCTGTGTTTAACCTACAGAACAACAGTAACTGCCCTTTAAGATGATTTGTTTTGGTGAAATGCTGAGAGATGTGGTGAGGGGCTGTGTAAATGGGGGTCTGTCTGTATCCGGGGTTCAGTGAGTATGGAGGATACCCCCTTACTGTTACGCATCGGCCCCACAGTATACACAGGGTCCCATTCAGTATTTTCAGGAGACAGTTTTGTAATTTCTCTGGAAATAGTGGGTGATGGAATTCTTCCCCAACTGTTAATCTGCTCACTGGAGCCAGGGAGAAATGTCATTAAATCCTGAGATTACTCAGCACCCTGAGGCCATTAAACAAATCGGGGAGATTCCATGGTGAAGTAATCGTACAGAAACTATGGAAGGAGCAGCCAGAGTACAGGGTCTGTGTACTGGGTCTGTGTACAGACTCTGTGTACGGGGTATGTAGGGAGGAGTGGGTCTGTGTACAGGGTCTGTGTACACGGTTTGTAGGGTGGAGTGGGTCTGTGTACAGGGTCTGTGTACAGAGTCTGTAGGGTGGAGTGGGTCTGTGTACAGGGTCTGTGTACAGAGTGTGTGTACACGGTGTGTAGGGTGGAGTGAGTGTGCACAGGGTGTGTGTACAGGGTGTGTGTACACGGTGTGTGTACAGGTTGTGTGTATATGGTGTGCGTACGCGGTGTGTGTACAGGGTGTGTGTACATGGTGTGTGTACAGGGTGTGTGTACATGTGTGTGTACAGGGTCTGTGTACAGGGTCTGTGTACACGGTGTGTGTACACGGTGTGTAGGGTGGAGTGAGTGTGTACATGGTGTGTGTACACGGTGTGTTGGGTGGAGTGAGTGTGTACAGGGTGTGTGTACAGGGTGTGTGTACACGGTGTGTAGGGTGGAGTGAGTGTGTACAGGATCTGTGTACAGGGTGTGTTGGGTGGGGTGAGTGTGTACAGGGTCTGTGTACAGGGTGTGTGTATAGGGTGTGTGTACATGGTGTGTAGGGTGGAGTGAGTGTGTACACGGTATGTGTACACAGTGTGTTGGGTGGAGTGAGTGTGTACACGGTACACGGTATGTGTACACAGTGTGTTGGGTGGAGTGAGTGTGTACAGGGTGTGTGTACAGGGTGTGTGTACACGGTGTGTTGGGTGGAGTGAGTGTGTACAGGGTGTGTGTACAGGGTGTGTTGGGTGGAGTGAGTGTGTACAGGGTGTGTGCACAGGGTGTGTGTACACGGTGTGTGTACACGGTGTGTTGGGTGGAGTGAGTGTGTACAGGGTGTGTGTACAGGGTGTGTGTACACGGTGTGTTGGGTGGAGTGAGTGTGTACAGGGTGTGTGTACAGGGTGTGTGTACAGGGTGTGTAGGGTGGAGTGAGTGTGTACAGGGTGTGTGTACAGGGTGTGTTGGGTGGAGTGAGTGTGTACAGGGTGTGTGTACAGGGTGTGTGTACAGGGTGTGTGTACACGGTGTGTGTACAGGGTGTGTGTACAGGGTGTGTGTACAGGGTGTGTTGGGTGGAGTGAGTGTGTGCAGGGTGTGTGTACAGGGTGTGTGTACACGGTGTGTAGGGTGGAGTGAGTGTGTACAGGGTGTGTGTACAGGGTGTGTGTACACGGTGTGTAGGGTGGAGTGAGTGTGTACAGGGTGTGTGCACAGGGTGTGTGTACAGGGTGTGTGTACACGGTGTGTGTACAGGGTGTGTGTACACGGTGTGTGTACAGGGTGTGTGTACACGGTGTGTAGGGTGGAGTGAGTGTGTACAGGGTGTGTGTACAGGGTGTGTGTACACGGTGTGTAGGGTGGAGTGAGTGTGTACAGGGTGTGTGTACATGGTCTGTGTACAGAGTGTGTGTACAGGGTGTGTGTACATGGTGTGTTGGGTGGAGTGAGTGTGTACAGGGTGTGTGTACATGGTCTGTGTACAGAGTGTGTATACAGGGTGTGTGTACACGGTGTGTAGGGTGGAGTGAGTGTGATGAGCCGGCAGTCAGTGGGTCTGTCAGTGGAACGCGAGCACAGCTCGTTGCCTCGTTTCTTGCCCTCTGGGTTTTCAGTTTCTTTGTTGAATTAAAAGTCTGTGTCCTTCTGGAAATGAAAGTAACGGAGCCTTGAACTGACCCTCAGTGAGAAGGACTCCCTGACGGAGAGACATTGCACAGCTCCTCAACACAGCCCAGAAACAGACCCAGCCCGTTAACTCTTTCTGTGCCCATTAATTCCTTGTGATTTAAAAATAGAAAAAAGAAAGACTAACATTTCTACAGCACCTTTCACGACCTCAGGACGTCCCAAAGCGATTTACAGGCGATGAAGTACTTTTGAAATGCAGTCACTGTTGTAATGTAGGAAACGCGACAGACAATTTGCGCACAGCAAGATCCCACAAACAGCAATGAGATAGTGACCAGATCATCCGTTTTTAGTGATGTTGGTTGAGGGATAAATATTGGCCCATGACACCGGGGAGAACTCCCCTGCTTTTCTTCGAAATAGTGACCGTGGGATCTTTTACACCCACCTGAGAGGGCAGAAGATGACTGACAGCCGCCTGCGTTCTTCGATTGTGGGGTCCTTCTGGCTCTACATTCTGGTAAGCATATTTTAAACACTTATCTTTTGGCTGTGGCCTGTAGCGGTCCCTTTAAGAATCTCTTGTTAGGCCGCAATGTGAAGCTGGCTGCCTCAAGGTGAACCAATCTTGCAGTGGGGGCCCTCGAACTGGCATCAGGCTTCTTATTTGCAAAGAGCCTAACATTTTTATTGGGTGAGGGTATCGAGGGATATGGAACCAAGGCGGGTAAATGGAGTTGAGGTACAGATCTGCCTTGATCTAATTGAATGGTGGAACAGGCTCGAGGGGCTGAATGGCCTCCTCCTGTTCCTATGATCCTAACGCATGTTTCTGGCCTGGACACCGCGTGCCGATTTTTTTGGCCTTTACCAATATGGCGGCGGCGCACCTACGGCTTGTAACGAGTGCGCGGTCCCCGCTCGCCCGTATGGGCGGCTGAATTTTGAGGATCCAACTGCCCTCCGAGTTCAGCCCAAATCCCTGAGTGTCCTGGAGATCGAGGATTGGGAATCTGCACCATCCGGACTCCTCGCCTCCGAGACCTTGGGAACCCAAGTCCACTTTGGGCTTCCGAGGGGGACGGTGGACGATCACAGTGACATGAATCAGCAGTGACAGTATTTCCAGTGGGCTACGTCACGCACCCGGCCTGTAGTCTGATCACCAGACACCAGACACCAGACACCAGACACCTCCGCAAACACCAGCACCAAAAAAAGGCACTTCTTCTTTTTCACTTTTAAAAACAAATTTTTTTTTTAGGTTTAACATTTTTAAAGCAAAATACTTCAAAAAACGAGAATGAAGCCGAAAGAAATAAA